>NW_010157923.1:0-454 GCF_000695765.1 Mesitornis unicolor
ACACAACAGATATGGGGCTCTGGAACTTGAGAGGCAGGCAAACGAGGATGTAGAAGAAAGCCCATCCAGGGGTTTGCCTAGCGTCAGTTGGTCTGCCCCACATATTACAACTGTACCAGTCAAGAAAAAAAGGAGGGTAATTGTTGTAGGTGATTCCCTTCTGAGGGGAATATGCCGACCAGACCCATCCCACAGGGAAGTCTGCTGCCTCCCTGGGGCCCAGGTTAGAGATGTTACCAGGAAACTCCCTGGTCTGGTACGGCCCTCTGATTATTATCCGCTGTTAGCTGTTCAGGCTGGAGGGGATGAGGTTGAGCAGCGGAGTGCAAAGGCAATCAAGAGGGACTTCAGGGCACTGGGGCGATTGTTGAAGGATCGGGAACACAGGTAGTGTTCTCAGTCCCTTCAGGAAGAATACTGATGGGAACCAGAAAACACTCCAGATCAACACATG
>NW_010157923.1:1241-1467 GCF_000695765.1 Mesitornis unicolor
TATCTGGATATTTGCAGGAAGTCCTACACAGCCAGCCATTTGCAGTCCAGGAGGTTCCTCTACTGCACTAATGAAAACTTCTTGATGCAATTAGTGGATGAGCCAACTAGGAGAGGAGTGCTGCTGGATCTTATACTTACTAACAAGGAGGGTCTGGTTGAAGTGGTGAATGTTGAGGGCAGCATTGTCTGCAGCGACCATGAGATGGTAGAGTTCAGGATCTTGT
>NW_010157924.1:0-17733 GCF_000695765.1 Mesitornis unicolor
CGGCATCTTGGAGCATCTTCTTTACCGAGCGCCCTTTCATCTCTGTTCGTGCCTCCCTCGTACCTGCAGCCTTTCCTTCGCCCTCCACTCCTCCTACCTTGCTATTTCTCCTTTTTTCTTCCTCTTCCTTCCGTTTTCTGGGTTTTTTAAATGCGTTCTTGCTTTCCTTCTCTTTCTTCTTCTTCCACCCTGCTCTTTTTTGGACCCTCTTCGTCTAGTGCCTCCTAATTTCTTGATTTCTTCTAATTTTTTTCCTTGGACTTTGCCTTGTCATGTCAAGATGGAAGGCAGGCATGACTGGCTCTCCTCATCCCCCCATGAGGGCTTCGAGCAGATGAGGCTGAAGAGCAGACCCAGGGAGCCTTCCCCAAGCCTCACCAGAGTAGGTGCGAACTTCTACAGCACCGTCAAGCAGCAGGACTACAGTGCTAGCGTCTGGCTGAGGAGGAAAGACAAACTGGAGCACGTAAGCCAGCTTTATTTCCCCCCTTTTTAGTTCTTTCTAGACCTCTGTCTGGGTACTCTGTTAGGCCACATCTCTACCAGCTTGGACCCCAGAAGAAAAGTGTTTCTCCAGTAATTGGGCATAGCATTTCCCAAATGGTAGAGAAAGAAGCTACTCGGAGGTCCCAGACTGGTCAAATCTGAGGTAAATAGGATGTCAGTACTGTTCCCAAACCACATGCAAGTCTCTTCCTAACTGGAAATATTTTGAATGTTCTTGGCTTATTTGTTATTCTGTTCCTGAAAATTCAGCACCAATGTGGGAGCAGAGAGATTGGGATGGTGCAAATGGAGGTTAGAGCATTTATCTCACGGTGTTTATAATATAGTTCTAGAATTGCTAAAAGAAAATAGCTTTTTCAATTCTAGCTATGAGTTCCCTCTCCCCCCTTCTTTTTCTTCTTCTTCATGCATGGGACTTTGGAAATATTCAATCTGTGTGCAGTAGAGATTTCCTGTAAGACGTCTGTTCCTGCAGCAGTAGTGCATGACTTAACTAAGTGTGTTTGGGACCACAATGGAACTGAGTCTGGGGATAGCTCTAGTGAATATTTAATGAGAATTTAAGGTGTTTCTAGATATTCCTGTCTCGGATGATGCTTGAAAGCATTTTTCATGTTACTTCTAACAGCAAGGAAATGGGTTGAGATGACCTGCGTACTGTGTAAGAGTTTTCTGAATAGCTTATTAGATGAAACCTATTGTTACAGTGTACAGTACAATCAAAACAAGTAAATAGCTGCATTTGCAGGGATGCAGAAGAGCATGGATGGGTTTGCATAATGCAACAGCCTGCCATTCTTTACATTAGTGAGTAATTTGCAATCACAGTTACATTGACTTCAAGATGTACAGAAAAATATTTGTTGTGATACAGCTACCTGAAGTCTCTTCAGATAGAAATGATCTCATTACAAGGATAAATTGCCTTTATTACATGAAAATCCTAGATGGCATAGTAGAGTCCTTTAAAGATGAAACCTGAAAATAGCTTCTTTATCAGCTAGTTCATGAAGTCTTACCCTTCCTTCCCACTGACCTGCAGAATATTTTATCCTTGTTAGTGAAATCTTAAACTTGAGTTGTTTATACTTCTGAGGAAATGGCAGGAACTGATGAACTGTTGGAAATATCACATTTCAAATGCTGAGAAAGGTATTGAATCCTGTCTGCCTTGTTACACTTGTTTTTTGTGATTCTTTGCACTAACAACAAGGCTGCACAGTAGTAAGCTTGTAAGAGAGGATTCTCCCATTGTGACTCAAGAAGAAAGGTCAGTGCCTTATCTCAGTGCAGCTGATGACTAAAACATAGAAAGTGCGGAAATCTGAGCTCTGACTTTTGTAACAGGTTTTTGCTATATGTGCCTACATGTTGCTATGTAGCATCAAAGGAATGATTATGAACTTGGGGGGGGGGGGAACCTGCCAACAGTTTGATAGCTAACTCCTGTTCTGGTAGCTGAATATTAACACGTTCAGATATCTGTAATTTACATTAATATTAGTGTCGACAAGGAAAACAGACATTAACTTGTTTAGAGATTACAAGTGCAAAATATCTTATTTTGTGTGTGGTTTGTTTGGTTGGTTTTGGTTTTTTGGGAGGATGAAGTCAGTATTTTGTCACAATAGTAATCTTCAATAACTCTGCAGCATTGGTGTGAAAAGCTTTTCTGTAATCGGTTTGATATGAGTGCATGTTCTTCTGGGGATTTCCCTTTCATTTGATCCAGTTATTTTTATTCCCAGAGCCTATTTGAACTACGTAAAGAAAAAAATTGGAACATTGATATTTCTTGCTAGCTGTGAAGTATTTATTTCTTTGACATTTATTGTGAATACCCTGCAGTACACTAGATGTACCAACAGTGTACATATATGAAAAGACTTTTTTTTATGATTTAAGGGAACTGCATTACTCATGAGTTTTGTAACAGACGGACTACTGCATATCTCCCCTTAATGTAGGTAAATAAAATGTATATTAATTTCTAGGTTGTATATTGCTTATACAGTTTTGGAGCAAGATTGTGATTTTCTGTTTTCAGATAAATATTTGAGGGGTTTGAGTGTTTTCTTGTCAAATAAGTTGTTTCCTATACTCCACTCTTTCACTCCAAAAGACAAACCAATTCATTTGAGATGCATCATTTTGAATAGTATAGTCACTGACGTATGATATCTTATGGCTAATATTGGGTAGTGAAGATACATATACTTCAAGAGGTGGATGGAGAACACAAATAACATTTCATTGCAGCTTTCTCTGAAATAATCATGTTACTTGATACCTGCAAGAAAATCAAAATGCAAAGAGTGGGCATTCATGTAGGCACTGATTTTGAAAGTATGTAGTCATAAATTTGACGCTATATAATGACACACATAGGCAGAAGAAGAGTATATAGTAAGTGTAAGTCATGATATGCATGAACAGGTCTTCAAGTTTCATATTACACTTTAGGCCTGTGGAGGGGGTTGGGTTTTGCTTCATTAAAATTATTTCTTAAATTTATTTGAGTGTGGTTGTAATAGGGATAAAATGGAGCCAGTATATTTTGAACGCTACTTCCAGTAAATCCTTGTGGACCACAGTAGATATATTGAGTTTCGTTCAAGTGAGAAGCATGACTTATTCATGTGCAACGCTTCTTATTAATCCATATATAGTTTGAGGGACTAAAAAGCTTCTTCTGAAGCCAATTTTTATCAAATTGTTTCTATAAAATATTTCAAATACATGAACAGTTTGTATCCAGATTTCAAAACTGTAATAATGTTGTAGGATTTGGTGTTGAGTTTTTATCTCCTTTGTTTTTTTTTTTTTAACCAATTCCCAATTTGAAGAGTGTGGTAAAAAGGTTCAAAATTCAACTGTTACCATATCTCTTCTAAATGCACAGAAGGTGTTCAGATGCACACGTATGATACGGTTTCTTTAAATTTGTTCAATGCTTATTGACTAACCATAGAGGAAGTAAAAATCTGGAAGGTATTGCTGGCGTCTTGCTAATTGATTGTTCTTCAAATGGATCTTAACACAGTGCGTCTCCTCAGTGGCTTATTGTTTATGTGGGTTATCTTGTTCCAAGTGGCACTAATACAATTTTTACTATACAAGATCTGAACACAACTCACCTGTTTTCTTCTGGGAGCTCAGGCGCTGTATTTAAGATTAAATGGATCTGCTCTGATATTTAAGGATGGGTCAGTGAGGGTTTTTGCCTCAGTGTACCTGTGTGCTGTAGCTAATGGGTCAAGGGGCCATACTTTTAATGGAGGAAAGTACTGGTGATGTGAGGAGTTCTGACATCACAGATGTGGCCACAGTGATGTTGCAAACCTTTGGCTGAAATTCCTGTGGCGTCGAGACAGTTCAGATTGCAGGTATCTGCTTCAGCTCGTCCTTGCGCCTTTCTGTGGAGTTGTTTGCCTGGTACTGGAAGTGTTGGAGTGAAAAGTGTTGTGTGAAGTATTTTTAAAGTCTCCATTGCGTAGTGTTTTTTTGTTTGTTTGTCTTTGGTGTTGCCTTCTTTTTTATTGAAATGTGAATTGATTAGGAGAAAAAGGAGGAGGAGGTAGGGATGGGGAGAAACAATAGCCAACCTGATAGGCTTTAGCTGGTGGGAGTTACCTATGTCTGGTTTAATTTACAGCAGCTCTCCATCATGCCAGTGTATCCTTCAGTAATAAGGAGTACTGTATAGCTGCTTTCCTAGTACCTCAGCAAAGAATTCTAGAGAACTTAACTTTAATCAAAACTTAAACCAAAAGCAAAACAGCTTTCTTTTTAAGCTACAAAAGATACGCTTCAGGCGTATATTATTTTTTTATAACAAATAAGGGTATTTGTTCTTAAAGATGTAGTGGTTGTCTTTCTCTTTTAAATTTAATTACTTATGTTCAAATGTTTTTAAAAATGTCTTTTAAGAAATTGCTTCAAGTCTATATAGCTTTTTGGGAGATTTGGTATCAGAACAGTTTTATTTTCTGGATTCTCAGTCTGCTACCTTTAGTATTAACATTATTAGGGTAAAGTTATTGATAATTCTTGCATCATCTCTTGTTTTGACTTAAGTTCTGATCAGTGGCAAAGGCAGTATTGGGATTTTCAGATTCAAAGCACTCTTGCTGTTGAGTTGACCAGTTGATGTTATGCAGTAACATCCCATTGCTACCCCGAGAGCAGAGAGACTGTGAGATGGAGGGAGGCAGTGCTGTGTGGTGACCGAGGCGGATAACAACATGCAGGTGTCAGGCCTCAGCCAACTTAGAGTGCTGCCCAACAAGCACGGCTGTGGTAGTTCTTCTCAGAGTCGCATGGCCAAAGCAGAAGTAAAATACAGCATTCATTTACCTGTCATAACATCTTTATAAAAGTGGAAATGCCAAATCCAATTCTGCCAGTTCATTTTTATTATTCAAAAAACAGTAGTTCTCTTAGGCAGCCTTTTTTTCTCTTTTTAATATTTTTTGTTTTCTTACAATAGAAGAAATTCCTAACAAAAACATTGTTGGACAGTTTAAAATTGCATTTCTGCACTTGCATGTGAATTAGCACAAACATTAAAAGCCAGAGGATAGATTTAGGCTTCTGAATTTGACATCCGAGGGATGGCAGAAGACACCATGTGCATAGCTGTAGCCTGTAACTAACATGTAAACAAAGAAGGTGAACGTAGCTTGATGTAAAGCAAGTAACAGGAGCAGAACTCAGTCAAGCCAAGTCAGTCGCTGGACAGAGTCAACAGCTTGAACTTGAGGGAGAATAATAAAAGGATCTAAATCAGAATTCAGAACCTCATTACATGTCTTCCCAAAGCAGCCCCTGTCTTGCAGTAAGTGTAAAACATGGCTTTTTTAAGTTAAATGAATTGTCAGAGTCTTTTGCATTAAGCAGGTATAAATAATTTGTCATCTGGAGTAATGTCAGGTGCCAAGGAGAAAGGAGTGCACAAAGAATGAAGGGACGCGGAGACAATTCAGAGGATTCAATGAGTTGGTTTCCAGCATTTGGAGCTTTTTGATTGCACAGTTGCAGATTATAATTCCAAATGTCTGCCTGGTCCTGGACATAGATATCTTTGTTTAGATTTCATTGTTAAAATCAAGGGAACAAGCTCCATGAAGTAGAGGGACTTTGGTTCTCTCAACAGAAGACTGATATTTGGAATCGTCTGTGTGCAGCAGTGGTCCCAGCCCGTGCTGAGGCTCTTGCTGAAGTAGAGGCGTGCAGGTCACTTCACTGCTAACAGTGCATGTGGGGATTCTTCTGTTGAAATGCTGCTTTCCTGGAAGGGATCTTTCTTGAGTAATATTTTATAGACGAACATAAGTAGGGAAAAGAAATGTTCAGAGAAGTGGAAAAAGAGGACCAAAATTACTGAATAGTCTTGGGAAAATACTGAATAGCATTTTGGGGCAGAAAATGTGAAATGGTTTCTTTCTAAAGTAGTATGGAGAATTTGAAATCTTGACCTTTGGAGGGGATAGAATAATTTATTTCAGTAGTTACTATACATAAAAGTAATTTTGTATTGCAAAGCAGTGAAAATATGATACTTAATGGTTAATTTTTCTCTTTCTAATTGTGGTAGGTTAACCTTGGTTGTCTGCCAGCTGCCCACCAAGGCAATCTCTTGGTCCCCTCCCTGGCAGAATAAGGGGAGAAAGTGAGATAAAACATCCTATAGCTTGAGATAGACAGGGAGATCTCTCACTAGTTGCTGTCACAGGCGAAACAGGCTCAAATGGGGGCAATACATTTCATTTATTGCCAATTAAAAATAAGATAGGATAGTAAGAAACAAGTACAAGACTAAAAACAAGGAAACAAACCAACTTGAAGTTCCAATGTTGCATTTAAAATTGATTTATGTATGCATGTATAAATTTAATTAAACTTGTTCAAGAATTTTTAGAAATGAAATTTTCCAGTTTCTAAACAGAAGACTGAAGACTTAGGCTATGTTTGTTCCAGATGCTAACTTTGGTCAAGTTATGGGAAAAGTGGTTTTCACTGCTATGCCTTTCCTAATGCTACCAGCATTAAAGAAAATCCAAATTAATTTTTTTGCTACTGTTACCCCTTCTTTTTATCAGCATTGACCATCCTTGTTCAAGGATTCTGAAATAGCAGCTTTAGAAACATGCAACTTAATCTTCTTGTCTGTTACACAAACGAATACTCTGCAGCTTTCAGTGGTTCGGTCTTGTAACAGACCATTGGCAGTAACACTTTTAAAGATAGTGGGAGTACTTAAGACACCAGGAAAATCATCCTTGGTGAATATCTGCTCAGAAATGCAGTCACTTCGCTGCCTGAAGAGGATACCCAAATAAGCTATTCTCTGTGGCTGAATCAATGCCTAGCGTAGGCCTTCTTCTATTCCAGAGCAAGGAGTGCTAAAATACTGCAGTGAAAATCTCCTTACCAGGTTATCCAAAGATAGAAATGACAGACCAACTCCTGCCAACGATTAACAAGCCCCACTTCATTGTCATTCAGGATGGGAAGCCATGTACTTTTAATCATACCTAAAAAAGTAAGTCCTGTGCTGGCAAATAGACTCCCTAGGTCTGTCTCCCCTGACAGAGCCTGAGGGACATTCCCATTGCCTATGCCTGCCTACTTGTTGCCCTGCTCTTCTTGTAACATTATTTAAGATTTGATTCCCAGCCTTTTGTTTTGTTTTTTTGATCAATGCATTGTGTAATTTGACTGTGTAGACAGTATCTAGCCCTGGACAGAGAAGTATGAGAGCGTGTACTGGTTTTGTTGAGGTAGAATCATAGGATCAGTTTCTATTTGGGAAAGCTACATTTTTGCAAAGAATACAGTACTCAATTTAGTTGGTAAGACACTTTGATTTAGTTTTTGCCCAACACTGGCATGCAGTGGTCAAGGTCTGTAGCAGTTTTGAGTTAGTCAGGTGCAGAAGCTGGGGAAAGCAAAAGCCAGGGCAGCTGACCCAAGCTGGCCGACGGAATTATTCCATACCATAAGCATCACACTGACTGTAAGCTGAGGAGTTTACTGGGCCCGCTCTCTTTTCTCAATGATCGCCAGCCCTGGAGGGTCTCGCTTGTTGCTCTGTTCCCGAGCTTGTTGTGACCACTATATCAGCTGAGCATAACTTTGTGTACTTTATATTAATATTGCTGTTAATACTGTTTTTGATTAGTAGTATTTTATTAAATCTGTTTCTACTTCAACTCGGGGGTCTCCTTTCCTTTTCCTGGGCGGACAGGAGTCGTCAGGTGATAGTGTCTAAACAATGACAGAGTGGTATTTTCAGCAATATTCATTGACTTGTTCTCTAAAGACTGAGACAAATTATGTATGTATTTCCACTTTTGCATGACCTGTAAACCCTCTTCTCTATGTGAAGTTTTTGTAGGTGAAGACAGTTGTGCATTTTATTATTTTTTTCTTATTAAAACCAAGAACTTAAAAGAACGTAGTTCTACTTCTGGCAGCATGATGTTAACCTAATCAGTAGCTCATAAATACTAGTTATTCTATTCTAATTTTTGTTGCTATTTGTATTTCATTATTTACAGTTGTAATGAAATGTTTCATGGAATAAAAAAGCTAATGTATTTGAGAATTGCTACTAATAAGACAAATAGTGATTTGGATAACTCCTGCCATTCAGGTACATTAAATAGGCTGTGTTTCCCCAAGGCATTTTAAAGTGTTGGGAGCCAAATGTGGAGCAGTGCTGAGGTGGCGACTGTGACCAGTTGAACTTCCATGGTGTTGCTGTTACTGCAATACAGGGCACATGTATTGTGGGAATGGTGTTAAAGGTGGTGGTGATTTGAACCCTACTTCCTCAGTGCAGTCTGCTTGATCTTGTTTCAAAGACATGATAAGGTCTCCATTGACTGCACCACTATGAATTTAAGCTATATATGAGCTCCTGGAGAGAACTGTGGATCAGCTCAGCTATTATCGTTTTGGAGAAAAAAAACCAAACCAAGTTCAATAGACCATGCTAAGCAGCTGGAGGAAAAATCTGTCTCTGAGTTCTCACCTTTTTTCTTGAGCTTTACATCAGGATAGTTGCTGATTACATTATTTGATAACACTT
This sequence comes from Mesitornis unicolor, assembly GCF_000695765.1. Lineage (NCBI taxonomy): Eukaryota > Metazoa > Chordata > Aves > Mesitornithiformes > Mesitornithidae > Mesitornis > Mesitornis unicolor. The sequence goes on from NW_010157924.1 coordinate 8,603, forward strand.
TGCAGTTAGCACAGAGGAAAATCCTTGATGAGCTACAGAGAGGTTAGAAGGCATCCTAAGGTAACAGATGAGATGTAGGAAATTTTAAGATCTATGTGAGCGTGCAGAAATGTTATAGATCCGGTTGCCCACCATTTAAGTCCACCTTGAAGTGTTTCATAATGGAGAATATAGAAGGGAGTCAGGTGCATTTGAAACTTGGATTATGTGCCAAGACTAATGAAGGGATACCTAAAGAAAATGCAGAAAAACAAAGCTACATGTGAAATTATTTCTTTGCTCCCAATTAGAATACTTCTGTTCCTCACTAGAAAGTGCAGGTGAAGAAAATGCCCTTCATGCTAAAAACCAAATCAAACCTAAAATGGAATCTGATCCCAGTTTAATGGTAGCAGGCATCATCTGTTTTCATGTTTTGTGCTCATTTAAGTGGAAATGTGCATCTGCTTTAATGATAATAATTGGGAAAGAAACCCAAACCACTGCTGCCTCTTGTGGAAAATGAATTAGGTGAGCAAATGAAAGGATGTACATGCATGTGACTGGTGGCTGCAATAAAGCTGGAGCCTCTTGTGTCCTGGAACACTAAGAAAAAACCCGAGTGATTAGAGAAAGTATGGGAATTGTGAACCAGCATCTTTCCTGTGGCTTTCTGTTGGCTGCTGACAGAAGCTGGCCTGTTGACCTCTTCATAGGCAGTGAGGAAATAGCCAGCACAAATTGGATTGGGAAGACGAATGAAGTAAGCTGGGGGTATGCTCTGGCAGTTTGATTCAGGACCTGAACAGCTCAGATTGGCTGTGCGGTGTGGTGAGTGAAGATTTTCTGTCTCTACCAACAGAAGTCAATGTGCGTTTGTACCCCTGTGCTGCCCATTCATTGCTACCCCCTGGAATGAAGGGGTTGAGAGGTTTCAAGCCAATGGGTTGACTGAGGTAGCAATCACACTTTTTCCTTTCTTTCTGTGTCCTGTAACTTCTTCCTGCTTATTAAAGAATTGTCTTATGGCCTGCAGCAGTGTGGTTAGTCCTGTAAACTCTAGTATTGAAAGTATGTTAGCTACTGACCTTCATGGTCTTTGATGTCTTACAGAAAAGTAATTTCCCTAAGTTTTCAATGGAATTCATAATGCTAATTCCTGGTAGGATAGTGAGCCTGTCCTTCACATCCATTAGATCTGGCTTAAGTCACTATTTGAAGTGTTTACTAAACTATGCTGTTTCTCCATAAAAGAGAAATAAACCAGGTGCTTTTCTTTCTCTTTTCATGGAAAATGGTATGTTTTGTGAAGTGCTGCTTAAAACAGTATGGAACGAAGTATATTCAGTGCTGCCTCTATTGGATCTGTGATTTTTTTATTTTTTTTTTTTTTAGATCCCTGAGAAGATGCTCCTTTTGAGTAAGACCTTACATAAGGTTGAGTAAGGTTACATAAAGACAGACTAGGGGTTGGTTCTGAGGAAACACAACTTGAATGGCTCAAAACAAGCAAATGAAAAGAACACCCATGAATGAAAGCCCAACAATTTTGAAATTATTTGCAACTTGAAACCATTTTTGGAGTTATTTATATGTAGAATGTGACCTGTACCAAATCTGTGATGCTGAAGACTGATTAGTGCTTATTTGGGATGCTGTGAGCATAAGAAGATCATCAGCACACCCAATGCTGTTTCAGGGCTTTACAGTGAGCACGATTTATTGTTTAAATAACAACAATTCCTTTGGGTTCAGCATGAAACAAAGTCACTGAAGTGGTTTGGAAAATGTTACCTTTTTGAACAAAGCCGTTTCCTTTGTCACTTTGAGCTGCCATCCCTGCAGACTTTTCTCTCAATTCCCTATCGGGCGTGTGGCAGGCAGATAGCACCTAACTCTTTCTGTGGTATTTTATCCCATTTTATGCAGTATTGTTCTCTCTGAGCTTTGTTCTCATGGCTCAGTTGCATCCAACTCCTGCTGCGGAAAGCTGGAGTGCACCAGCCTATATTCTCTGGCTGTGTGATATATGATATTAATGTACATCAGCCTAAATCAGTTTGTTTCTGCAACCATATGAAAGCTGAAACCTTTGACTTCTGGAAATTTCAAATTTAAAAAATATTTTTTCTTTAGGTTGTGTACTTTGTTTCCCCAGTATGTCCGTGCTGGAGCTGTTCCACATGTTCTGTTTGGCTTTAAATAAATTATTTCATATCCAAGTTTTAAAAGCTACTCTATTGCCAAACTGTTTCCTTTTTACTTTTCTGCCTTTGGATTTACCTACCCAAACCAAGGGCTTTGTTTTTTTACTTTTTCCTATAGTTTCATCTCATGACTTTTTTTATGATGCTTGATTTTGAAACTCTTTTTCTTTATTCCCCTGTCCCCACCCTGCTGCCCTCTCCCCCTGAACTTCTCTGACAAATCCGCAGCCCTGTTTTAGTACTGCCTTCTGCAGCGCACCTTGTGTACAACTCCCAGGAAAATATGGTGAGTGAAACATATGTTGGATTTGCAAAAATATAGTTCCCTTCCAAGTTTTATACATAATTTTTATACTGGCAGGATAACGCTTTCTGAAGTTCCTCTGGGATTTAAACTCCTGAGTATGCACTTTTGAAAACCTTGAATTTACAATGAAAGAGGAAGACTTCTGAGTTGTGTGACACTTTGAGGTGGGCAACAGCCTTGCAGATGTGGTCTACAGATCTAATAATATAAAAGGCAATGATTCACTAAGAACAGAAGGTTTTACCACCAGTGTGAGTTTGTTGTGTCAGCCTCCAGCATGTTCTTTCAGACTCTTCTCTCCCTGTAATTAAATGAAAGCTTGGATGTTTTCAGTGCAGAGAAATACAGGCAAGGGTACTGTTGTGCCTTGAAAGCAATGCAAAAACTGTTTCTTGGTATTATGGAATCTGTTATCCAAGAGATTGCACATTTATTTTTATTTTTCAGGAACAGACAACTGAGAGAGTGCATCTTTTTAAGTTTGCTTGTGTAGATAGTAAATAGGATTTTCTCTGATCTAGGGAGAAATTTGCAGCAGATAGAGAAATGCTTGCTTATTGTAGGAGCACCACTGCATATTAATACTTCCTTATTTACAGGCCACAGTACATAAGACACACATGATCTATTTGAAATTTGTGTATGATTTAGCTCTCAGGTTACCGCTGTATGATGTGTTTGCATTGTTTTGGTTTTTAATACTGTGCTTAAATAAGGAGGGGGTGGTATTTTTGAAAGACTGTAAGATCCCTTCATTTTTGGACTAATCTGGTGTCTGTATTTAAGCTGTTGCTTTCTATAATTTCTTTTTTTTTTTATAAAAGCCTCTCCCCACCATCTATTTATGATTAAAAAAAAATCCAGTAGTTAGAAGATGAAATTTTTTTTACAAGAACCTTTGCACATTCTTGTTGCAATGTTTATTCACTTTGCAATTCTGTTTGGCATCAGACGTTATCAGTTTATTTCTGGACATCATTAATTTTCGACAGCATATCTGGCTCACTTCTGCAGGCTCCGAGCATGGAAGTTGTGACTCGAGTAGAATAGCTTGAGGAGCCAGCTACTGAGGGCCATTTGATTATTGTCACCATTATGGAAACACCTTCCCAAAACACCATTCTAGGTCATAATTGCATGTCTACTTACTGACATGGTGATGATGGAATTTGAAAACAGTGTAACTGCTGCTGGTGGCCTCTCTTCTGTGGGTTCTATTTGGTTTATAGTAGCTTATTTTAGCTCTACTTAATTAACTTGAATTACATGCCTATATATGTGTATGCTTTTAACTATTGAGATTGCCACTGTAACCAACAGGTTTGTTTAGCTGTATTGCATGTTTACCAAGCAGTGTGTTGGTTTTTTTCCCTATCTGGTTTTAAAAAACAAACAAACCAAAAAGCCTGTCAATGCTGACACAACCCTTTTAGCCCAATCGGTCATCCAGTTTCTGGCCTGTTTTATATGGTTATCCATATAAATTCTATATATATCCATAGAAATGCAATATACTGTGCTCTCCTGTAGGCCACAGAGTCCAGTCATCTTGCTCAGAAGTCACTTGGGTTAGTCGAATGCAATTTGCTCTTGGTAAATCCAAGTTATGTCCACATCGTCTTCCTCACTTGCTGCCTTCCCTCTTGAAGAATGAAAAGTTTGACCATTTGGCCTCTCAGTGGCTGGTTCCTGAGCTTGGTCTCATTTTGACTGTGGGAAATGTTTGCCATTTCCTACTCTAAGAAAGAAGTGGATGTAAATTCCTCCCCTTTAGCACACATGGCTATTACCTTTACCAGATGACTCCCAAGACGAGCTGTTTGCAATTAGACTGGCTGTTATGCTGGTTAAGACATTTGAGACCATAATTGTGAACTATTTTTTTGCATTAAAGGAGTATCTAACAGTGGGAGTGCTGCTTTGAGACTCAAGATGTTGACTAAGTGTTCTTATCTGCCAGTAATTTCTTTTGTTGCAAATTTAGCTTCGTTTAATTTCCTTGAAGTTTGCCTGGCTCCAGGAAAATAGCTACTCTTTAGAAAGAGTGATGGAGTTGAGCAGAGGAAATGTTGAATTTTCACTTCATTATGAGTTTCTATTCATTTTCTAGATTGGGTCTTGTAAAGTTGGCCTAAGCTACAGAAATGTTTTGGGCATAGACAGGGAATAAGATCTCAGGAAAATGTTTGACTTGCTACTTATTTTAAAGCTAGAGTGACCTTGGGCAAGTTACCGTACTCTCTCTGTGACTTGTTTCTCTGCACGTATAATGGGCTAATAACATTACTCAGCTTCTTACATGTTTGTGAGGATATATCCAGTGAAGATGATAAAATATACATATGGGCAAGTTCTGAACTGTATGAATACTTTAGATAAATGATAATATAGTGTTTTTCATTTCAGCTCTCCAGAATAGATGGTACACTGGCAATTTTAGATGCAATTCTACGCATGTCTCATCTGGTCCAGCGGCAGGTCGATACTGGGAAATGATGCCCAGCTTCCTGACTTGCATCTTCCTTGTGTTGCAGCCAGAGGCCAAGCTGATCAACTCGCTGATTTTTACAGAAAATTTACTTACTTTCCTTTCCAAATGAAATTACTAACTTTCTTTCAGATAAGTGTATGTACCAGCAGCTACTGGTATGTGGGGATTGTTCCTCTCCAAGTGCAGGACTTTGCAGTTGTTCCCTTTGTTGAACTTCATGCAGTTCCTGTTAACACATTTCTCCAGCCTGCTGAGGTCCATCTGGATGGCAACACAAGCCTTGGGTATCTTGACCACTGCTCCCAGTTTTGTATCATCTGCAGTTTTGCTAAAGGTGTGCTCTGCCCCATCATCCAGATAATCAATGAAGCTGTTGAATAGGACTGGACCCAGTATTTATCCCTGGGACACACACTGATTATTGGCTTCCAACTGGACATCATGTCACTGATCACCCCTCTTCAGCCAGTTTTCAATCCACTGCACTGCCTGCTCACCCAGCCCCTACTTCATCAGATTCCCTGTGAGGTTCTTATGGGAGGCTGTGAAAGATCAAGTATAAAACCACGTTTATGCTGGAACAAATCTATAAAAAAAAAAAACAAACCCAGAATAAATTTCTACCTCACTTCATTTTTCTAAAGTCACTGGAGAAATTGTTTAAACCAACAGGCAGTCTGTGGCAGATAGTTACTAACACGTTTGGTAACATTTCCATGTAACTTTGTAAAATACGTATTTTTCATTAGGTTGTAGCCTACATAGCCAAACAATGTGGCACAGAGACCTATTACCTAATAGCTATTGCACTGGTGAAATATCGCTTAACAAAAATACATGTGATAGATGTATTTTATACAACTTTTCCTCAGAATGTAAAGGTTGCTTTGTTGGGAAATATGAAGAAGAAAAATGGTGTAATACGGTAGTATATATCCTTAACTCTTACAACAGTATAGGTTTCATAATTGAATCACTGAAAGCATGCTCATGAAATGTGACCCTCTCAAGTAAATCATAAAAAACAGAACTGAAATGAACATTAGGAGTCACATAGTCCATGCTTATGCTCCTGGACTGTATTAACTATAAAACTAAGTGTAATACCTAATTGTGGATGAAGTTACATTTTAAGCATCAGGATAAAGAAAGAAAATAGTTGCTTCTGCTGAGAAAATATTTAGAACTTACTTCTTTTGCATTTTCATTTTCCAGAATTATGACTGATTTATCTAGTCTTTTTCATTACAGTTCATATACAAGTGATGAAATAATGTTCTTTGCTTACAAATTTACCAAGTCCCTGTGGTTTATTAATACATTTTACTATTATTTTTACGCTCAGTTTTACTGTTTTATCTTGAAATAAGTTAAAGAAGTTTGGTTCAAAGAAAGTGCTGCCTGGTACACAAATGTAGCCTGCAGTATAATTCTATTAGGACTTTGAAATAAAGCATGTGAGCAACTTGTTTCTTAGAATATAAAGTAAGTTCAACTTTAATGTGGGTTTTTTTTCTGCTAACTTGTCTTATCTCCTGCCTGCTTGTACCTGTGTATGTCTCTGAGACATAATCCAAAGCCATTGAAAACTCTATCGATTTCAATGAACTTGTAATCAAGGCCTTAAAATTCTTAATTTTAAGCTCTGCAGGAAGAAACGTTGGTGGCTTATGTAGTGCTGATTGCTGGGAAGCCATAGGTGTGAGGGCTTTAGGCTGTGCTTCAGTTCCAAGAGTGTATTCAGCATAGGTACTGACTTGTTTTAAAGTCCCGTAATCTGGCATATTTTTAAATAGAAACCTTCTCTTTCTAAGTTGTCGTGGTTTAGGCCCAGTGCATAACCGACCACCACGATGCCCCAAAAAGGGCTAGTCAAAATAAGGACTGGGAGAGCTTCTCACCACTTAAACAGGTCACAGGCAGAAGACAGACTCATCATAAGGAATAAGAACAAAAACAAACAAAACAATTTTATTTTGTTACCAACATCAGAGTAGAACAATGGGAGATACAACCAGATCTTAAAGTCAAAACACCTTCCCCCCACCCCTCCCTTCTTCCCGGGCTCAGCTTTTGTTCCCGGTTTCTTCACCTTTCCCCTACCCCACCTTGAGGTGCAGGGGGATTGGAGTGGGGGTTGCAGTTGGTTCGTGCCATGTGATCCTTCAGGACTAGGAAAAAAAACCCTCAGCCCAATGTATATCTCTGCTTCCCTTCCCCCCCCCCACCCCTTTCCATAAGGGAAAAAGTCCTCAAAAGTCCAATATGGGTCTGCCCACAGTCACAGTTCCTGCACACATGAACTGCTCCAGCACGCACTGCCTGGAGTCACGGCTTCTTCAGGGGCAGCCACCTGCTCACGTGGCCCTGCCGCAATGTGGCCCTGCCCCACCAGTGAACTCTACGGGCTGCAGGCCACTCGACCTGGCTCTTGCCACGGGTTGCAAAGGGGAACATGGGTTCTGCATCCTCCTCCCTCTCCTTTCTTTCCTTCAACCGACCTTGGTGTTCTTCAAAGTTGTTCTCCTCAGGCCCCACTCTTTTCTCTGCTGCAGGTCTCTTCTGATGGTTATGGAGATCCTGGCTCTCTCTCTCTTTTTCGGGATGGAGCTGCAGCAGGGCTTAAGCTTAAGTTGTGGTCGGGGCTGGCCAAGCCCAGCTGGGCAAGGCCGGGGCCGCACCACCAGCACCTGGGGCCGCACTGGTCAGGGCTGGTGCCAGAGAGAGCAGAAATGCCCTGCACCCCCCTTAAATACATGAATTCACAGGGGTGCTGATCGGCTTGGCCCTGGTCAGAGGTGAGTCTGACAAAGGAAAAGGGGGAGCTTTTCAGGTAGCTTCTTAAAGGGCCATCTCCATAGCCCTTCCCCCGTTACCAAAGACACAACCAAAAACCTCTCACAGAAAACCCAATGCTTAAGTGTATTGTAATGTTGTACTACAGCTACTTGAAGGGTTGGGGGTTTAGGTGGGTGGTAGTTTGTTTTGTTTTTTCTATTTAAACATGCATGAGTAACCGTATGCCTATGGTATACATTTTTGCCCCCTCTAGTAAAAGGAAACCTATAATAACAGAAAGCCATGTTTTACATAGAGCTATAAACCAGAAACTTCACATAATTACATGAAGTTTTCACAGCAAATGAACATCAGCTTTTTTAATTAAAAAAATAAATTTTGATTCAAGTAGGACATATAATTTTAAGGACTTTTACACTTCTGCGAGTCTGCATGCTGAAGCAAGCAAGTACTAGCTCATGATTTAAAAAAAAATAAATTAAAAAGTCACAAAGATTAACTGTCCTGCCTTCCTACCACCTCTTCCTGCCACCCACCTTGAGCTAGTGGGTGATTTAGAACCTATTTAGGTGCTGCACTTGCCATCTGGGGTCCTGATGTTTTCAATGCCTACAGACTTGGAGTGCTGCAGAACAGGCCATCGTTGTGCAGTAGGTAAGGGACAGTATAAATCAGATTGCTTCAAAGAACCATCGTGATGGCTGCACTCCTTCTTCAGCCAGGTGATGCTATTGTTTCCATTTTTCAGAAAATCAGAGTCCTTGGGTTAACATTCTTCAGTAAGCTAGATGCTGAAGAAACAACTGGTAAAAATGTATTGCTATCCATCAGCAATTGCAGTTTTTGCCTAAGACAAGTAAAAGTGGATGAATACGGTAATTCATAGAATGATTGACTGTCTTGGGTGATAGATTACAAGACTTATGTTTTGCTTACAAAGTATATCAGACAACAGTTATTTTATGTTCCTGCTTGTCATACTTCTGTTACAGAAAGGTTTGTTTTCCACTTTTGTTGCTCTTCCTTTTTTTTTCATTGAAGAATAGCTGTTTTATTTTTACCTCTGTACAGGCACATACACAAGTTAAAACAAAAGCAACCATTCTTTTTTCATTTAGTAACGCCTTCAGACTACATTCTTCCTCTTCCCATTGTTTGAAGGATTCAAGAATAACTTTTTTAATACATATAAAATATATGTATGTATAATACAGTCTTTTACATAGTTACAGATTTGGCTATGCTGTGATAGAAGTCCGAAGGATAATTTTACAAATATATGTGGAAAAGTATGAAAACCGTGTCTTGACTTTGTGCCAGGGAAGGTGATAAAACAAATCATCCTGAG
>NW_010157925.1:0-1469 GCF_000695765.1 Mesitornis unicolor
TAAAGCATGGAGGCATTAGAGAAGGGCAGATCTAGGTTGGATATGGGGAAAAAGCTCTTCACCGGGAGGGTGGTGGATCACTGGAATAGAGAGGGGGTGCAGGCCCCATCCCTGGAGATGTTCAAGGCCAGGCTTGATGGGGCTGTGAGCAACCTGGTCTGGTACCAATGTCCCTGCTGACTGCAGGGGTTGGACTGAGTGAGCTTTAAAGGTCCCCTCCAACCCAATACATTCTATGATTCTATGATTCAAAGATGCTATAGAAATATATTATTTTAATTACACTTTTGGCCATGGTGCTGTTCTGAACTCCCAGGGCTTTAAGAATAAAAAGTTTGATGAATAAGAGAGGAGATAAGAAGACCTCCCACCTCATGTCCAGTCTGAACCTCGCTGGTGCAGCTTTGAACCATTCCCATGTGTCCTGTCCTGGATTTCAGGGGGAAGAGATCAGCATCTCCGTCTCCACATCGCCTCCTGAGGAAGCTGCACAGGATCTCAGCATCATTAAGGCTGGAAGAGACCTCCAAGATCACCAAGTCCAACATCAACCCAACCCCACCATGGCCATTAAACCACGGCCCCAAGTGCCACATCCACCACTTCTTGAACACCTCCAGGGATGGGGACTCCACCACCTCCCTGGGCAGCCCCTTCTAGTCCCTGAGAACCCTTTCCATGAATAAATTCCTCCCAAAATCCAACCTAAACCCTCCCCTGGCACAACTTGAGGCCATTTCTATCCTATCTCCTATTACTTGGATGGAGAGACTGACCCCTGCCTCGCTACCCCCTCCTTTCAGGAGCTGCAGAGGGGATAAGGTCTCCCCTCGTGTCCTCTTCTCCACTTGAACCCCATCATTCCCCACCATTTGGATCCTCAGCCTCTTCCCCAGGTCCTTTTCCTCAAGGCTGCTTTCCAGCACAGCATCTCCCAGTCTGTATTGATAACTGGGATTGCCCCTACCCAGGAGCAGGACCTTGCACTTGGCCTTGTTGAACCTCCTGAGGTTCCCCTGGGCCCACTTCTCCAGCCTGTCCAGGTCCCTCTGGATGGATCCCTTCCCCCTGGCACATTGACCTCACCACACACCTTGGTCTCGTCAGAACTTTGGTCAAAGGGGCCTGGCACTCCTGAAGATATTGAAGCATCACTACGTGCATCATAGCAGCTTAAGCTGCAAGTTAATTATTTTTAATAAAATAATTTAAATACGGTAAGTTCAGCACACGTACGGGGCTGCGCCTGGGACTCATACGCAGTGCTACAACAGACGATTCGGATTAAAACGGTGTAAGCCATGGATTTCCACAAGGTGGAGCTGCCCCATAGCAGATCCTGCCCTCCTTGGGCGGAGCCAGCAGACGTGTCGGTGGTTTTGGGTGTCACCCGCTCCAGTTTGAGACCCACGGCTTCCCGTGACCACTTCTGATGGGAATATTTAGTGATCCCTAGGGATGGGTGATCC
>NW_010157926.1:0-12419 GCF_000695765.1 Mesitornis unicolor
ATACATAATAAATCTATAGATTAAATAATAGATTAAAATAATAGTGATTAAATAATTAAAGAATAGATTATATATATATATTTTAATCTAGTTGGCAATTGTAGCCAGCCTGTCGAATATGTTAAAACGCATTCAGTTCTCTTTGTTTTTAAATGCTGCAAATTCAAGCCCATATTACTCCAGCTCCTGGTAATTAGATATATTTCCCCCCTCTTAAATTAAGACAGTTCTTTGAAAGCCTATGCTTTTTTTCCTGTAAGCTCCTTGTTACAACGCCTTTGTGCGGTGACAGTGTGTTTGTGTTCCTAAATCTGGTGAATGAAGTCTGCAGTAAGTGGACGTAGAGGAGAGGACTCGCAAAGGCCGATCGGTCGTGCAGCTGCCATAGAAAACCCCGTGGGGCTCGGGCCTCTGATTTCCAGAACTGCGTTAAAAAATGTCCTGCAGGATATCAAGTTTTGTTTGGGATGTGCTGTTAATAAACAAAGGAGTTGCCAACTCTATTAGTAGAATTACATTAATTGGTTCTAAAAGCAAACTCGGAGTGAGCGGCTTTGCTCCTATTTGAACGTGTCTCAGTGAAGTGTGATGGGAGCTGAAGGGTTCGCTCCAGTAGCCAGACTCACTGTCTGCCTCACCCACAGCCCTCCTCCCCTGCTCCTGCTCTTTGGGCAGCCTCCTAAAATGCAGTTGTGTGGTATGCAAGGATTTCATTCCAGTACATGTGACTGAGCTTAAGGTAATGGGGAGTTCAACCTGAAATGTTCATTTTATAACTTGACTGCGATACAGAGAGGAGATGGGGAATAAACATAGAAAAGCAAATTGGATCTTCCATGTTTTTATCGTTGTTTTTAGAGGTCTGAAGTTTCCTCTCTTGAAAGCATTGACATAGTGCATTGCCATTTGGAAAAGGGAGCTTGCTTTTGTTTAAAGAGGCTTCTAGGTCTTGCTCTGCCCGTTGGCAAAGGGGTAACTCCTCCTTTCCATGTCAGAAAGTCAACATTTTTGGGATCCTGCTGCTTTTTTACCCCCGCAATCTCCTATCCTTGCTGTGCTGCTGCAGCTGCTGTGTGCAGATGTGACCCAGGCAGTGATGCCTCTAGGGGCTGGCAGTCTGGAGGCACAGGCTGGTGTGGGTGGTACAGCGTTACCCCAGATGAAGAAGTGATTGCTTTTCAGGGTCATGCTGCTGCGTGAGTCTTCAATTTGCTCTGATGCATGTTTTTGGTCTTGCCTGGAAGCTCTGTGACTTGTGGAGCCTCCCACTTTGTCTCTGTACTCTCATTATGGCATTAATCCTGTATTTTGGGTTCTGTGGTTAGGCTGGGGTGCAGCTCTCGGCTTGGACCTGCTGTAGCGTGTTGCTGTAGTGTGTTGCTCTGCAGAGGCCCCATCTGCCTGCGAAGGAGATGTATGTTTTCCTGTTGGAGCTCTCTGCAAGCGCTGCAGCCATCGGTCACCCAGCAGGGGCGTTGGATCCCAGGGCTTTGACGCCTGCAGCAAAGCCAGCAGCAGATGTCTGGTCAGGTAGGGCTGGGGAGGAGATGGGACCGGGGCTGGTGTGAAGGGAGCCTCAGAAAGCTGCTGTCCAGTGGAAGGGATGGTGAAGTGTCTCCAGGTCACTTGGAGTTCGAGCTGTCTGTCCAGCTGCCCTACCATTTGTCTGTGGTGGCATCCGCTGCCTGGCGAACAGCAGCTCCACAGACATGACATGGCCGTGTTTGTGTTTTACTGTCGCACCGTCAGACTTCAGGACTGCTGCCAGGAGGATGGGAAGTGCTTTCCCTCCCTTCCTGAAGCCCGTGTGGGTCCAGAGGACAGCTTTCCTGCTGCTTTTAGTCTGCCCTCAAGTACTGCCTGTCCCGAAACAACTGCTCTGTTTTATAAGCAGAGAATGCCATAGTGCCCAGAATTGGGTAACACCGGCCTTTGGCACCTGGTCCCACAGAAATGTGCTTAAGGAGATTTCTGGAGCAAGCCGACAGGTCTGTAGGAAGCAGAATGCAGCCAAGAGCCAGTGCAGAAGTTTGTGGGCCTCTGAGTCTTGCTTCTTTTTCCCTAGGATCTACACAAAAACATGGGGAGCCCTCATTCTTGTGGGAAGTCAAAGTGATGATGCTTTCCAGCCAGTAGCAGTAGGTTTTATTGCTGGACTGCCAAAACGGGCAGAGATACTGAGCAGGCTGCTGAGTGATGGTATTTGTTGCTTGCGTGTCATCTCCTGGACTGTGGTCATGTGTGACTGCTGCTGCAGCCCAAGATTTATCACTCAAGTGTAGCCCATACGCAAGAGGAAAGTGGCTGCTGGCTTCTTCTGACGTGCTCACTCTCTTGGTGCAGGACCTCTCTTGCTGCATGGCTTGAATCCCAAAAGTCTGCCCTAAAATGTGCTTTTGCCTGGCTGTGAAGCTGTGTGTGGGTTTGAGAAACATTCTGTGGTACTGTGTGTCTGTGCAGAGAGGAGATTACAGTGCAGTGAATGAGTCCTTTCCTCTCCTCTCCTGCTTTTCTTCCTTCATCCGAGTTATTTGTTGTCTCCTGGATTGGAAACTTGCTTGAAATGTCCCGTGCTCCTGACTGGTGAGGCTCAGGAGTGAAGAGAGTGACCAGGGCCAGGAACAGAGACACACAACAGACTCCAACACCTCTTTTCTTGCCACGTGAGGTCAAAAGGCATGTGAATGTCTTCTGGCTGTTTGCTTTGTCTGTTTTCCAAAGAACAAGTCCTGGTAGGTGCTCCCCTCATTCAGAGAAACATTACTATTGTCTTCTATCTTTCTTCCGCTCAAACACTTGCGTCAAGAGATAATCCTTGCATAGCATGACAGTTTTCCCTTCCCTTTTTGGAGGTTGGCCTGCTCAAGCCAAGCTGTGACCCAGAGTAAAATAATACCAAGAGATTTCAGTGTCTGGGAGGTTTCTTCCCTTTCTTGAAGGGTGGATTCTGTTTCCCAGGCTGACTGGGGGCCCCTGCCTTAGCTGGAGGCTTTCTGGGTGCTGTAGGCTCAGGAGTTGGGCTCTGTAAAGCAGAAACATTTGTTACAGCTTCTGTTCGTGACTGCAGTGCTGCTGTGAGAAGAGCAATGGGCAGAAACCGTAGGCCAGAAGGATGCTGGCTCTGTGATCTGCTGGCAGAACAGGAGGACGTGGTTGCGCTGTGGCTCTGCTGCAGCGGGTGGGGAAGTCACATTAAAACAAACCAGAAAAGCGCAGCTCTCAGTTGGTGTCGAGTTGTTCTTCCACTTCAGACCCTCAGCTTTATTTGTGCTGCTGTTGTGTGGCACAGCGATGATCCCAGCCCCGTTTGCAGAGGTCAGTGTGTGACAGTTATCAGTGCTTGGCAGCCGCTCCGGGTGCTGTTGAGGCAGCGTTGAGTGGTGATATCTGCTGAGGTACAGCACAGCAGCCTTGGCCAGCAAACAGGAGTGGTTTGCTGCTCTTCTGAGAGGAACAGAGCCAGCCTTGAGGATGGGGGTCCATAGGGCTCCTCTCCTGGGGGCAGTAGGAGCCTCGGCAGCAGCGCTCAGTGCATGGATGCAGCAGCGGAGCTCCCAAGGGTTCCTCCTACACCCCTAAGCTCCCTAGAAAAGAGGGCTTGGATGGGGTGGAAGCCATTCCCTGCTGGATTCACCCCAGTGCCTATTGAACCTGCGCAGATTGAGAGACTTCTGGAGTGTTGTATAATTAGACTGCAGCTTTTTCCCCTTCCTAAACATCTTTCTAAACTTGGTGGCAAGCCGGGGTAGAGCGCAGAGGAGGATTTCTCCAAGGAAATTTCCTCTCGCAACCGTTTTAAGCTGTGGTAGGAGGCTGACTAACGGTGGATACACCCGGCTGTTTCCCTTCGGTCACACCTAAGCACACGCTTTCCAAGAAGAGGATCACGCCACCTTCCAGAGTGGGTGGAGAGAAGACGTGAAGGGAGGCAGGATGCTGGGTCTCGGTGTCCTAACACGGTCCCAGCGAGGGCTGTTATCACAGCACCCTTCTGGGGTGACTTGTGCTCTCCCGCTAAGCGAAGTTTCTTCGTTTCTTTGTCTTCTGTCAGCAGATGTGTGTTATTTGTAGACAGTGGAGGCTGTTGCCTATTTTTACACTCAATTAAATTGTAACTTCATCGCTGGGGCCTCTGCTGCAAGAACTACAAGCCAGGCAGTGATCCAGACTGATTAATTGTCAGCTGAAGGTCTTTGGCAGAGGCCTTTTGGTGCTGTGGTGGAGCACGGCCGGGGCACTGCTGTGCTTTGTGATGGGGGGAGAAGTTGGGGATCGCCTCTGTGCTGCTCCCTTTGGTGAGCTTGTTCAGCGACAGGAGCAGCCTTGGCTGCGCAGGCTGGCACATGTGAGTAAGAGGCCCAGAGTCAATTACCCGTGGTGCTTCTTGGGCATGAGCCTCTGCAGAAATACAGCAGACTGTAATACTGTTCTTGTTACTGATGTGGAAATGAGTAGGTTGGGCATCTTGTTCCTTTTTTAGAGGCTGGTAGCGTGCAAAATTTGGCTCGCAGCATTTTTTTCCTGGTTTTATTAATGAAAAACAATCTTAAGTACTGTGGAAGAATAAGAATGGAAAAGGAATAGTTGCTGCTGCTGAATCAGCTTGAGAAAAGCCCATCAAGCCTGTCTGAGAAACCAGAAGTCTCTTTAGGCAGTTGTACCCGCTGTAACCACAGTCAGCTACTGGCTGAAGGCTTTTTCCAAGCAAGAGCTTGTTTCTGGGGCCTCTCCTGAAATAAGTGATTAGTTTTGGTGGCAAAACTCCTCCAAATCTCTCTGGTAAGTGTGCCTTGAAATGCTGAAGTTGCAAATGAGGATGTTGTGTCATCCCTGCTACAGGCGATCTGAAAACGCACTTGGTAGATAGATGTTCTCCTGAGAAGTGTGCGTGCAGCATGGTGCAGAGCCCTTCCTAGCAAGGCTTGGAATTTGGGAGGGTGCAGTGCCTATTCCTTGTCCAGGAGCCTTTCAGGCATTGCCCTCTGATCTTCCCCCTGTGCTGGGGGGATAAAACCAGCAACACCAAGGTCACTGGGTTGCTGGGGAGTTGGAGCTGAGCATCTCCCTTGCCTGGGTAGGTCCTTATTGAACCCTCGTTGCTGTACGCACTGGCTGCCAGAAATCAATGGCTTGCTTGATGATGTTTGTTTGTGGAGTCTTTAGTAACATGCAGTGGAAAAACAGCCAAAGTGTACGGTGCTTATTAGCTATTGGCTCATAACTTGTGACAAAAATCGTTTGGACTTAGTTTTTGTAAGCTAAACTTCCTCGTCATTTTCTGTAGGGGTAATAATAGGTTAAACTTCTACAAACCCAGCTGGCACTGTACATATCAATGTGTAGAGTTACTGAGCCGCAGTGATCGCTGCGTGTTTAGACAAGAAGTGGCTATGAAAACCATTGCTGTGGCAGCGATGAACTTGGTGTGGGCTGCAGAAACCACTTTGGGTGCTCCCTGCATGCCCAGCAGTTGCCCTGTAGTGAACTCCCTGGCTTTTCCTTGCTCAATTTTTGCGCTGTTCCTGCTAAGGACAGCAGCAGCTGGTGGGCTTTGAATGCTTCTCAACATCTTCCCCCAGTGCTTTGTCGCCTGTGCCGATGCCTGGGGTTTTCTGCTCGCGCTGCCTCCCTGGGCCGATGCTTTTAACCACAGACTGGTTCCCACTTCAGCTGAAGTGTGTGCGACTTAACGTGTGCTGCTTTTCAGTGCAGAGACTGGAGGACAAGGCCTGGTTAAAGCACTGCTTGTCGTGCAAGGAAATGCAACAAACGCCGCCTTGAAGTGTCACTGAAAATTGCTTTTTGGACAAGCAAGGGGACCTTCAGAGAGCTCAGCTGGGTTTGGTGGTGAGAAGAGCTGTAAGGGCTGGGGACAGCCCTGGGGTCTGGTGGGTGCTGGACCCAGGTGAGCTGAGGCTGCTGGGCTGCCCGGTGGCTCGTGGCCCTGCAGAGAAGGGGACCAACGCTGCGTGCAGCCCTAGCTCCAGTCTCTCCAATCGCAGGTAGTTCGGCTGCTTCCCCGCTCTCCTCCTTCCTCCCGTCAGTCTTCCAGCAAGCATCTGGAAACTGATCTCACGTTGGGAGGTTAAAAGAGGACTGCGAGAGAAGCGATGGGAGGTGCTGAGGACTCGAGGCGTTGACAAAGGCAGTCAGTTTGGTACCGGCTCGATGGGAGTCGGAGTCCTGTGGGCAGACCAAGATGAAAGGGGCTGGGAGCAGACAGTGGAGACGGGAAGCTAAAAGGCTGGCAGGGAGGGTGCTGGAGCATTTTGAAGTGGTAGTCGGGCTCGGCAGAGGAATCGGGCAGGCGGGTGTCTAAACAGTCTGAGTAAAGGCGTGCTGCCCTGGAGCTGTGGAAACGGGGGAAGTCTCTTGCTCTGCTGTTGCTTTCAGAGCTGCTCCCCTCACCCAGATCATTGCTGCGGCACTTGTCTCTTGCTCTCCTTGAGTTTAGGAGCGACCTGTGGCATGCGGGCTTTGATGTGGTAGGTCTGCTCTGTCTGACTGCTGCTTCCACGAGAGCACGTGGAGTCGTTCACCCTTCTGGGCCTGCCCAGGGCTGACACCAGCCTGTTCCTGTGGTTGGTCTCTGCTGTGGTTGGTGGCCATGCTGAACGGGTGGCAGCCACGGTGTCAGCGTGTGGCACAGCCACCAGCATGCCTGCCGCAGCTCCGCGGTGCTGTGTGCTTGGGGCACTTCTCTGCAGTACCAGTGTGTGTGCTGCCTTGTACGTGCTCCCAGGAGCTGGGGGAGAAGATCGGCTAAGACCAGAGGTCAGCTTTCAAGATTGGAAGTACCTGGTAGTGTATTTGGGCAGATGAGCGTTTAGCCTGGAGCTTGCTGATGCTGGCTCCATGATAATCCAGCCAGCTTTAGCCACCCGTATTAGCACTCTGCTAATGCATGCCTAGAAGTTTGTTGGCCAATGATGCGTTTTTGACCGGAGATATTTCCTTTTCACCGTCAGATCAGAGGTGGATCTGTTGAGCACTTTGCAGTGGTGGGGTTGAATTGCAGGTCCCAAAGTTGTGTTGCTCTTATCTCTGTTCAGGCAGGCGCTGTTGGTGTGGGCATAGCTGCTGTAAGGGGTCAAGTTAAATGTGGAAATGATTAAGGCTCTGAGATAGAGGTGTGCCAGCACCTGCCTTGCGTGCCACTGTTAATCCTCAAAGCCAGAAAGGAACATGAAGACCCAAGCCACAGTACTGCAGTTTTGCTCGATTAAATAGGTTCACACACAAAAAAGGAATAAAATGCTTGAATACCTGGCACTTTCAAAGTAAGCAATCCTCCAGGATTTAATCCATAACGAAGATTGTTCCACTTTCTCCAAGTCTGAATCATACAGAGTACAGTTTACCTGCTTAAAAGGAAATGCTGTGTCTGTAACACATGTGAAATATTTCAGTGCATAAATCTTACTTTTCCATTTTCTCTTTCCACAGGAACTGGCAAACTCTGTCTACTTGGTTATGGAGGTAAGTGTGTCTTTTTTTTAAGATACATATATTTTAAACCTGGTTTAAACAGACCAGCTTGTTACATATCAGTGCTTTCTGCTCATGGCCTCACCTGTGATGCTTTTGCTGATCTAATCTGCAGCTGCATCCCTTTGAGAGCTGGAGCCGTGTGGCTGGAGATGGCAGCCAGGGGGGTTTTCATATTGCTGCTGTCAGGAGGTCGCGCTGGTGCGGGTTTAATCAGTCAGACATCCTCTCTCAAGGGTCAGATGGGTGTTACGGGGTAGTATCTGCTTCAGAGATACACAGAAAATAAACCTTTTCCACACAGCTCAGCTGCAGAGCTTGTGAACGTTGTCCTCACGCCGAGGTCCTGCTGGCTTTTCGTGGTGATATGAAATACGATGTGGGGAATTTCAGACTCTCCTCAGCCGTGTTCTGATGCTCTCTGCAGTGCTGACCCCTCTGTTTTGCTCCAGCTTTATCTTTAATGTGCGTGCACACGAGTCGGTCAATGCTGGGGTATCATCACGCAGCGTAATGTGTAGGGGAAATAGGATGGAAAAGGAACCTACGGGAATGTTGGGTTTTTTCCTGCCAACTTCTGAATACGTGTTTTGACGTAGTGTGATTATTTATGCTTAAATACCATGCTAAGCCTGCTGCTCTAGTGAAGTTTGCTGGTTTTAATATTTGATTTGCCTTGCTTTAACCGAGCTTTCTGTTCTGTTGGCAGTACTGCAATGGCGGTGACCTGGCAGACTATCTTCACAGTAAGTAGAGCAATAATGAGAATATCCTCTGTGTTCAGAAGAACACACTGACTGTTTTAGCTCGTTAAAGTTGCTGCGGTTAGCGGAAGATCTAAGAAAGCAGATGGTGTATCTTCTTTTTTTTAATTCCTGCAAAATAGAGTATCACTGCTCCTCTTGTCACAGCCTCACCCTTGATAATCACTTGAAAACTGAGAATCCGTGGCAATAAAAGCCAGTCTTGTGGGCTTTCCTATGTAGGTCAGTGGTGACTGTTACCAGTAGTTATGTATCTTAGTTAAAATGGCCATATAGATTAAACGTATTTCACCACTGCTAGGGACATGGCTTGTCTCTTTCTTGGTCACTGGAAAAAAGCTGTTTATACTGAAGCCTTGCAGTTCTGTAGGGTTGGATTAAGGTGAGATCCCCAGAGTATGACCCCTAGGGGTGCCCCACATCCAGGCCAGCACACATTTCTTTCCTCAATGCATTGAGGGTGACAGCAGCGTGGCCAGCGGTATGTGAGGGTGACGAAAGCTGCTGATTCGGGGGGTTTTGGGTAACGCAGCACAGGTGTCTGTGCCTGGAGGAGCCTTTTGGTGAGACCGGAGCGTGTTTTGGCCATCGCGCTGAATGAAATTCACTTTGCGGGTTATCCAGCATCATTGCTGGGACTCAGGCTGTGATCTCCAGTGCACTGCCCAGGTACGGGACCCTGGTGTATGTGAAAACCTCATTGCGCCCGCGTACCGCAGCGGCAGGAGGACACCACGTTGAGCAAGCTGCTTAGCTGCAGTCAGACACAGCCCTTCTTTTCTGTTTCTGACCGTATTTTATTTTTTTTCCTTTAGAGTAGCTTTCTTCTTGTTTTGCATGTTAACCAGAAGATTACTAAATGTGAAGAGACAGCTTTAATCTCGTTTCTTGTGTGGCTCTGGGTCGTGGTTAAGCAAAGTTTGTTCACATTGTTCAAATTAAAAGCTAGTCAGCTGGATAATACTTCAGGCTCCTTATTTGAGGTACATGATGCCTGGAAATGGCAAAAATGAAGGATTAAAAGCTGAATTTACATTTGCCCTACAGCTAACTTTGGTGTCCCTAGAACGATTATTTGGGGCTCGGTGCTGGTGTGTTGCACTCTGTTCATACAGGGTAATGAGTTGCGTTTGTGGACTTGAATTTTCAGAAAGGATTTAGTAGTTAAAGGAAAATGAAGGAATATTCTGCCTTTCATGTGTTTTGTTTGTTTAATATGTGGGTAAGACAGAAGTGACAGGCATTTGTTTTTTAAAATCCAGCTTTAGCGTGCTTTGTCTTAGATAAGTGATGGTGTTTTGCATCCACTGGGTATTGCTGTGCTTTGAAAGGAGCATTTTTGGTGGTGGTGCAATGCTGTTACAAGTAGCACAAGAAAACGGGTTTGTATTTGATACCTCCTTTTTCTCCTTGAATACAACTGCAAATTTTAATAATTAAATGGTCCAACTTCCATTTTACCAATGTGTTGGCTTTGAAAGCTGAAGGTTTTGGCTTTCATGCACATGAAATGAACCTGGATGCTAAAGCTCTGGGCTGTGTGAACAAGAACACAGCTTCTGGCCAGATAGAAACATGAGTTCACATGAAATGTTCTGGTTCATACTGCTGCTTCTGTGTGTACATTATCATCTTCTCCCTTCCACCACACACTGCCACCCCACCAGAAGAAACCAGTGAAGCAGCTCATGCTTAATAGCTCAGGCTATTAATACAGCTCACTTCCTTGTTCGTCAGATGAGACTACGCAGGAAATTGGTGACTAGCTTGAGAAAGTGGTGGTGGATTGTGTTTTCCCAACAAAATCCAGTTTTACTCCGGTTTGAGTGTTGCCTGGGGTAAGGTTTGATCCTCCTTTGAGTTAATTTGGAAAAGGTACTGTTAGCTCTGTTACTACCAGTGAGATATTTTACCTTGACAGCTGTAAAGAGCAGCTGGAATGACTGAGAAATTGGTGCCTACCTGTATTTTAACTCTTCACATCTGTGTGCTGGTTGCCAGTGAGGAAAACCTTCAGGCACAGGTTTCCAGAGGGAGCAGTCGGGAGGGGGCTGCAGCAGGAAAAAGGGAGCTGCACTCCTCGCTGCAGCAGAGGACCTGGCTTTTCCAGACCCCATAGCCTAGACACAGGCGTTGCCTTCTGCATCCCACGGCTTTCTCCATTCCACCACACACTCCTTTGGGTATCTCCCCTCCAGCTGCTGCAGGTGCTCAAGGTGCTTTTGACAGTGATTTTTTTTCCTGAAAGTTCATCTTGGAAAGTTCAGATTTCTTCCAGGGTATTTCACTGTTCATCGGTTATTGTGCTGCTTCAGTTACTTTAATTGTGTGATGGTATTTAATTGCAACATCTGCTTTCCCACTGACCCCTTGGCCGTTTTTCCTGTGCCACTTCTGTGAGCTGCACATGTAAATCCCCTGTTTCTCATTGAACGAGGTGCTCGTAAGCTTCCCAGCCCATCCTGCCCTCTAATTACAAGCGTTAGGCAATGTGGTAATTCCGTGTTGAATCCAAAGGCACCCTAATTCTCCTTGTCTTTGTAACCAGAGGACGTGCATGTGTGCACGTTTGGGTGCAGTACGTGTTTTGGCTGAGCGATGCTGTGGGTCAGCCCCATCTCTGATATACTCCAAGGTTGTGTGTGTCCTCCTAAGCTTGGCATTGGTGGTGAAGTTCTTTAATGGTGCAGTACCATTTCCCTTCTGATACCTTCCCTTCCCTTCTCTGTGGATGTTGTTTTCATTTAAAACCCACTGTAAGGTGTGTTTTGAGCCGAGAGGGGCAGATTGCTGCTGTGCATGGTGGGAGGTGTTACAGAAGTGACCGTCCTCGCTATGGGATTAACTGGAGTTCGGTGGATTGGGTACACAGGAGGTCAGAGCAGGCTGACCCAAAATTCCTTCTAAAGCTCTGTGAATTGGCATCGACACAGGCTGTCACAGACAGCTCAGAAGTGAGTATTCATCACCTTCCTTAAAGCTGCTTTTTGGAGAGCACATCTCTGAAGAAAACCTCATGTCAGAGCAGGGCATTTCTGGGTTTGACCATGGTACATGCCATGAGATGAGATCTTTGAATTCATCCACAGTGGTGTGGGGACACCTTTGTAAACAAGAGGTGTGAGGCACTGCTGGACAACTTCTTGCCCTCTAGGGCTAGGTAGTTCAGATTATCTGAGGTAAGACTAGACCTATCTGGAATAAATCTGCTGACTTCCACAGAAGACTCCATGGGAGTCTCATTCTGCATGGGTGGAGCTGGGCGAGTTAGGAGACAGGCCCCAAATAAATCTCTCAGGCTTCAGCATGATTTGGATTGGGCTCATGTTAGAGATCCTTGTGTCACCTGTGGGTAAGAGGAGAAGTTCTTTTTCCTAAATGACTTTTCCAAAACAGTGCTGTGGTGTAAGATCAGCGGGTGCTCTCCAGTGCATCCACTGCCCTGGGACTGGGGGTGTTTACTGCGGTTGACCTGGCAGCCCCTCGGCAGGTCCAACACCTCTGCACGGGCTGACCTGGGCACTTCTTAGGTGGTT
This sequence comes from Mesitornis unicolor, assembly GCF_000695765.1. NCBI lineage: Eukaryota > Metazoa > Chordata > Aves > Mesitornithiformes > Mesitornithidae > Mesitornis > Mesitornis unicolor. The sequence goes on from NW_010157926.1 coordinate 11,789, forward strand.
TCATCCTCTTCCTACGCCTCAAGAGCCGCGAGGCGCGCGGGCCCCGCGCTGACCCGCAATATCAATATTTGCTGTGATCCACTGCCCTCCGTAGCCGCTGTTCCCAGGGCAGTAAGCCGAGTGCCTCCTCGCTGAAGTGGAGCCCGTGAAAATAAACACAGGGATATTATTACTTCTCAGTAATGGCAAAGCAGGGCTTGTGAAACAGCGTTCACTGCAGGAACGTGTTGCTCACCACAGACATCCACGGGGCCCGCAATATCAATATTTGCTGTGATCCACTGCCCTCCGTAGCCGCTGTTCCCAGGGCAGTAAGCCGAGTGCCTCCTCGCTGAAGTGGAGCCCGTGAAAATAAACACAGGGATATTATTACTTCTCAGTAATGGCAAAGCAGGGCTTGTGAAACAGCGTTCACTGCAGGAACGTGTTGCTCACCACAGACATCCACGGGGATGCCCGGGCTTCACTGCGGGCTTGGTGTTTTGCCAGCAGTTTTCTGGTGAAGCTGAGAGTGCGTCCTTCACAGAAGTAAGAATTCCCTATTTGGGATGTAGCAAGGAGCAAGTTGGTTCATCCTCCTAAGGTTTATTTTCTGGCAGTACATAAATTGAGTGAGTTTTCTGTATCCTCT
>NW_010157926.1:12450-13175 GCF_000695765.1 Mesitornis unicolor
CCTCTGCTGATGGGAGCTGGTCTAGAGGATCTTTTGTGGACCAGTATTCTTAGGATGCCGAAGGTGTCAGTTGTGTTTATGTCTGTCCTTCAGCTGGGGATTGCTGCTGTCACTTGGTCGACTGATGGGCTAAGTGAGAGATCAGGATGCTTGGGTTTTCTACGTTATGGCATGGCTGTTAATGGAGGGGGGTAAAAGGGGATGACCCCTTTTTCCAAAAGAAAGAGTTAGGATTCACATTAGGGAGGTTTAACTGGTTTGCTAAGGGGTGGTGGCTAGCACAATGTTAGCCTGGTAGCCACCAAATTATCTGGAGAGTAATGCCTTAAGGATGTGGTGTGCTGTTGGACTGCAGGTCAGAACCAGGCTCTCAACACTCCATTTCTCTGCTAGGGGCAGTGTATTTTGCTTGTATTTTTGTTTGTAATTGTCTGCCAGCTTAATAAAGTTCAGAACTGCCAAGTCCCAAGTCTTGCTTCAAGTTTGGGGTGAATGAGACAGCCCGGCCTTTCCTGGGCGTGAGCAGAATTGGGCAGAAAACTTGGGAGTGTTTGCTGTTCTGTTTAAAGGTGGTGTTTTAACCTTTCCTACGTAGATCTCCTTGAACAGGAGTGCTGGAGAGATGTTTTGTTGGAGAGGAGGATGAGCACAGCTTAGATGCTGGGCTGTGAACACACAGCACAGAAGATGGTCCAGGGTTGAGTACACTGCTTCACTTCAGCAGG
>NW_010157926.1:13206-52519 GCF_000695765.1 Mesitornis unicolor
GAAAAGCCTTTTTAAAGAGGAGGCAGTGCTTTTTTTCAGAAGATGCAAGTGGGTCTTAAAACCCTTAATATCCCCCACAGAATCTCCCCTACGTGCAGAGGAGCCTCTTGAATCCCAGCTGATGCCAGTTCAGGAGGGAAAAGGGGAGAGAAGCTGTGTGGACATGTGCGCTGCTCTCACGTGTTGAGGCAGGACCAGCTGATAGCCCTGGTGACATTTTAGCTCTGCTTGTGCCTCCTCCTAGAGCAGCGAGGTTTGGGGGTGGCGGGGGTTTATTTTCTGTTCTAAGTGCTGGTTCACCTATCTGTGTCCCTTGCCGTTTCCCGTGCACAGAGTTTGTAAGCTGGATTTTTAATTTCCTGTGCTGCGTTAGGGCTGCGTGCAGCCTCCTCTGTGTTTTCATAAGGATTCCTCCCTTAGCTGACGAGGTGGAGCAGCATTTGAAGCTGCTGCCAACTTGTTTTAATGGTGAACTAGAGAACAGCTGGAAAAACACTAATGAAACCCCAAGTAATTTACAGGGGCCTTCTACAGAAGTAATGATTTTGCTGAGGTGGAGCGGTGCTGCTGTAAGCCTGACTTGCTCAGGGGCTGACGAGGGGCAGGCTGCAGTGCTGTTCATGTGGGGTTTGCTTAGGGAGCTGCTCCCAGCTTTGGAAGAGTTTCCTCCATACAGCTCTTAAAACAGCGAGGGTTCTGATCAGCCAGATGAACATTATTTTAATCAGTGCTTATTTTCACACCACTGTTCTTGGGAAGCTCATATCTTAAGAGTACAGTTCAGAGCTTCCATATTTGCAGATTTTGATTAGTAAATTTTTTTAAATATGTTTAAAAGCATTCTGAGATGGTCTTGCTGCTCTTTCCTGCCTGTAGATGCAAGGTGGAGGCTGTCAGATAACAGGGGCCATTTGGTAGGGGTATATTGTTAGCTGTTGGACTGACGTTCATCCTAACACCGGGTCTGGGGCTGGAACGATGGTTTGCTTTAGTGGGTGATGATGCACAAGGGTGAGCCCTAGGCTTGGACCCGTACCCCAGAGTCACAGCTCCCTGCTGGCCATGTGCCCTCACCAGCTGTCTGGATTCAACCTGCTAACCTGGGCCTTATTTAACCCTGCAGATGTCAAGCCTAATGGTAACTACCTTTCCTCTTAAGTCCAGGTTGAGACATAGCCTTTGTGATAAAGCTCTGAATTTATTGACGAATTTATTGATATGTATTTATCAGAGGTAGTGACCCTCTGCTCCTCAGGGGATGTAGGAGTCATTCAGAAATAGGATGTGGAGAAGAAACACCATACGTGGAAGTAAAAATGCCAAGCTGTGGTTAGTTGCTGTGCAGAATCTGGCATTGTCATTTCTTCATCTGTGTTTATTTTTCCCCTCCTCCCTAGCTATGCGGACACTTAGCGAAGACACCATCAGGCTCTTTCTCCAGCAGATAGCGGGTGCCATGAAGATGCTGCACAGCAAAGGCATCATCCATCGGGACCTGAAACCCCAGAATATCCTCCTTTCCTACGCGGGAGGCAGGAAATCAAATCCCAACAACATTCGCATCAAGATCGGTGAGACCCCATTGCAAACATCACCCTAAGTGCTCTCGGGACAGTTTGGTGACGGATAAGTGGCAAGCTGCAGCCTTTCCCTGGGGAGCTGTCTAGGGGGAGGAGGGAATTGCTGCACCCTGATGTTTTCCATCTTCCTCGCTCAGTTCCTCTGCTGAACATAGCCATAAGTTGGCTGCAAGCAGTGGGAGCGAGGGCTTTCTGCTCTGCCAGAACACAGGCTAATGCAATAGAAATTGGGCTGGCCTTGCTCTGCTTCCAAGCTGAATGGTACCTCCCTTGGTGAAAACAAATACCAGCCTGCCCTAATTGGCTTGTGACCTCCAGGTTTACCAAGAAATGAGCAGCCGTTGTGACTTTTGTCTTCAGCTTTAAGTAGAATTGAGGTAAATGTTGTTGTCTTAAGGCCTAGAACTGGCTGCTCTCCTGGCTGGCCTCAGAGCACAGTGGGAGTCAGCAAAGCTGAAGGCAGGTGTTTTTAGTCCAAATTAGGGGCAGGCTGCTCAGCTGCATCTTGAAGAAAGTCACTTTTTGCACTTTAGACGAGTGGCACAGATGGACCAGTAGCTGGAACAAATGCTCCAGAAATCCAGTTGCACACATCCCCTGTGGCCCCTCAGAAGTGAGTGCTGGGTGATACCAGCCTCATCATGTGAACTTTTGATTATGTTACAGTTCACGAGCTCAGGCTGACACCAATTAGCTAAAATTGTTCCTTGCCTGACCGCTGTGCTGTGGAGAAAGTGTTAATCCTCTCACTCAGCTGAGAAGTGAGGTGCTGTGGAAAGGTTTGAGGTGTCTTTGTGAAGTGCAGTTATCTGGGAGGTGGCCGTGAGCTGCAGACACAGGCAGGAGGGCTGCGGGCAGGGCTGCTCTGCACCCTGATGCACCCTGATGCACCCTGATGCACCCTGATGCACCCTGATGCACCCTGCAGCCCCTCCTGCTCCCCTGAGGAGCGCGTGGTCCAGGGAGGAGCTGGCTGTACCAGTGCCTTAGTGACAGATGACAGCGTCGACAGCTGTGTCCATCTCCCAGCCTGAAATATCTGGTAACCTTGAGAGAACCTCTGAGTATCATATGATCAGATGCTGAGTAACCTGCAGAGGTAATTCATCTTGGTATTCCTCATCTCTGGCTTTTCTAGCCGCGAGGTGAGCCATGGCTCAGCTTTCTGTCCTTGTGCTGGCGTTAGTGCTGCTGCAGCTCTCCTGAAGCAACAGCACACGACTGTTTTCAGTGGGGCTGGTCTAGAAAGGTGGGTGGTGGTGAGTAGTGGTTTCTCCTGGATGTCTGTTGCACTGCAGCCTTTTCAACGGAGAGGGAACTTTCAGCTCCCCAAATGAGAAGTTGGGATGGCGGCAGATGAACTAGTGAGTATGAACGGGCACGCTCTCGCTGAAGTCAGCAGGGCTTTGCCAGCTTCCAGCAGCTGACGTTTGGAGTGCAGGCAGATGGGAACAGGAAGAAGTGGCTGTTGATCTCTGAAAAACGGATGGGAGTTTGTTCTTCTGAATACTCCTTGTGTGGCTTGGTCTGTCCTTTTCCAGTGTCTGTAGTGTGCATTAATAGCTAGCACAAGGACATTGATGCTCGAGAGAGCTGGCAAAGCCCTGTTGAGGTGGGGTACTTCATTTGCTGCGAAGGTTTGTGGGAAGTGACAGGACAGTGGAGGGGAACAACTGGAGGAGTTCCAGGTGTCTGCTCCTGACCTTCCTCTGTTTCCCTTTGTAGCTGACTTTGGGTTTGCCCGCTATCTGCAGAATAATATGATGGCAGCAACGTTGTGTGGTTCACCGATGTACATGGTAAGTGTGTCTCTTTGCCTACAGGTTTTTCTGTATTGTTCTTGCTTTTCCCCCATAAGCAAGGCTTTGTTTTTCGCCAGCCTTTTCCCCAAAGGTGGAATTTTATTTATTTGTCAGAAACCAGCTATCGCACAGGGAGACTTCATAAAGGTTCTAGCTGCTGGTAATATTGGACAGCAAATGCCTGTGGTGTCATCTGAACATTCAGGTGAGCTGTGGATGAATAAAACTGAACAAAACAGGGTATTGATTGCTGCCCGCTCCCAGAAACTGCACCTTCCAGAGGGAAACAGGGCCTCTCCAGTGATGGCATTGAGAAATGAAGTCAATTTGCTCTGCTGGGAGCAAAGCAGCAACAAAAGAGAGTGAGGGCTGGGGTGGTACTTCGCACTTCTGGCTGTATTTGAGGTGTTGCTTCCTTGGAGAGGAAGCTCAATAAATCACTGCTTCAGTGTGCCCTTCTGGGACAGTGGTCCCTCAGGCCTGCTGTCACCCTGGGCTTCGCAGTCACTTGTGCTGAGGCTGCAGCATCAGGAGCAAGGTCCGTGTTTAATGGCAGTTTTGTAAAATCTCCAGCTGTTCTTAGCACTTCTGTCTTGCAAAATCCCTTCAGATCTATGGAGCTATGCAGGCAGAGATGTTACTGTTCTGGCTAACTTACAAGTGTGCTTTACTGTAGGATTCAGCAGAGGGGTATAAATGGAGGTCACCTGCTTCTGTCTGCAGTTTGCTTTGTGCATTCCCATTCCCTGACCTGCCCCCTCCCCACTAATTCACCAAACCAGCTGCTTCCAGGATGACTTCTTGTGAAGCAGGTGTGTTTGAAAAGCCAGACTGATCCTGTTCACCCCCTTTGTACGTTCCCCTCTGGCACCAGGATGTGAGGAGGTGATCTCTTACCTGTGCTCGTGGCAGCAGTCAGGATCTCAGTGTTGGCATCAAGTCAGTGAAAGAAAGGATAAAGCAGGCCAGAAATACAAGTGTCAAAGCCAGCTGTGTAATAGTCCCTGTGGATGTGGGTGTCTGAGCTCAAAGTAAATAGATGGCATGGGTCAAATTAGGATGAAGTTTTTAGAAGTGCCCTGGGGCAGCTGGCACCTGGCTTTGCACATGGGCTGACCCCTCTAAGCTTTTTGGGCAGAGTTAGGCTGGGCTGCGCAGGGGTAGCGTGTTTGGGAGCCTGTTCCACAGTACTAACTCAAGCAAGGCAGACTTCCTCCCTCTCCCTTTTTTGAAGCCTGATGTTTATTTGAGCTGTGCTATATGTGAAGGTGACGTAATTTTCTTCTCCTGTGAGAGTTTCCTGAATTGTCTATTTTTAGTGGTACTTTGAGTGTCTTGTGAAAGTAAATGGAAACACCCAGCTTATTTTTTTAAAGGGCTGGAGGAAGCTGGTGACGACCTTTTCCTATTTTATTTTATTTTTATTTTAAACAACTCTGGATGTTACAGGGAATCTTGAAACGTTCCATGTTGTTCTGTTTACTGGTGCATTTGGAGGAAGATGGGGAGGGAGGGTCCAGTTGGGATTCGGGAGGTGTTTGAGGTCTGTCCCTGCTGCTCTGGTGGATCTGGTAGCCCTGATCTGCCAGCAAGGCAGGCCTTTACTCCCGGCTTTAGCTCTTTTCATTTTAGAGAAGAAAGGTGTTTTACCCACACCAGAATGAGCTTTGTCTCAACCCTGATCTGATCCATGTCCTGTGCGACTTGAGACCTCCTTGTGCGGTGCTTGTCCTGCTCCCTTGCCTTTGCTTGGTGTGGTGCCTGCTTCCCTCAGGGACAGACCCAGCTCCTGTCCACAACTTGCTTGCTGCCTTTTTTTTTTTTATTTCCATTACATGTGGCCTTCAAGCAGAGCTAGAAAATTGATCCTAGTCCACGCTGGCAGCACAGCAATGAAACTCGTTGTTATAAACACGTGGGATTAGCCAGCCTGCCCTTCTGTCCCTCCTAGGGCACGCTGCCTCCCCAGCCACTGGGCTTGGTGGCCTTGCTCCATCCCCAGCTTCTGGAGCAAGCAAGGGCATGGTATGGGATGAGAAACCAGAGCCTGAGGCACAGCTGGGCTCACGCTTTAGGGCTGGAATGCACAGATCTGAACCCAAACTGTGCCCTTGGGGCAGAGTTAATGTGCTGTCGTCTTGGGCTATGTGAGGACAGTGATGCAGATTATCATGAGGGCTGAACCTTACGAGCCTTTGCTCCTCTTGATGGTTTACCTGTTAATTGATGTGCTTTAGAAGGTACATCTGTGAGATTGCGGGTGGATTCAGCAGAAAATGGTGCACTGAGAAGGGAGAGCACTGAATTTGCCCAAAGTAGCCAAACAGCATAGGGTTTTGGGTTGGTTTTTTGGTGTACCTAAATGAAAGTCTCTGCTTCCATAGGGAATTGGCCCTTTCAGGGCAGCATTGCAGTCTTCTCAGGAGCAAATCTTTCATGGGTATTGGGGAATCCAGCTCAAGAGGTTTTAAAGCATAGTGGTGACTTCTGTTTCTTTCTTGCAGCAGCTAAAAAACCAAAGGCTACATCTTGTATAAAATGGATTTCTGTTCTCTCCTCCAAAAGGCACCAGAAGTCATAATGTCTCAACACTACGATGCCAAAGCTGACCTGTGGAGTATAGGAACCATCATTTATCAGTGTCTGACAGGAAAGGCTCCTTTTCAGGTGAGTTACTTAGATCAAATGTTTGACTCTTGCTTTTTTCTCTTTTTCCTTTCAGCCTGGTTGCTCTCAGGCTTCTGTCACCTGTAACATTAACTCCATAGATCCAGCCTCAAGGGGGTCTGGCTGTCCCACACCCTGACAGAGTGGTGTTTTATGTGCTGTAACGCTGGATGTGTTATAGGATACGACTCTTCTTCTCTGGGCTGTATCCCAGTGAAATGTATTTCCTGGTTATAAATCCTTAGGAAGGGCCATCTCCTCGGAAAATTACCATGAATCAGATAAAACGGTGTTGGCTTTTCCAGGCCTGCACTTAAAAATTCAGTTTCTATTTGCAGCTACTCAGTGTATAATTTATAATCATAATTCCGTTGGGTACGGAAGGACAATAAGGAAGATTGTAATTGCAGTTTAATGTTCAGGATGGTGGTAACTGGTGTATTGCAGCTAAATTGACTTTGTTTTTAGAGCAGTTGAGTAAGATCTGATCTGTCATCTCCCAGCCTGAAATGTTTATGTTCATCAAGTCCAAACCCCTCCAAATATAACAGTCCAGTAAAACTCCACCCTGTAACTTCTGGATTAGCTAGAGCTTATCTTTTGGGAAAGGCATTCTCTGATTTTTAGGTTTTTTTAATTACAGAGCGCATAATTATTATCACAGCCCTGTGCAAGTTGCTTCAGGATTCCTTCACGCATTTTTCGTCATACATAGCTGGAGTTCATCTCGATTCAGTGCATTTTTCTTGTTCCCAGTTGTTACTGTGCCACACTGCACATTACTTTTCTTCTTCCATGCTGAATGAGGTGTGCAGGCTCTCCTTGCACCCACTGTTTTGAAGTTCTGCACTTGCCAGGTTTTTTCCTTACTGTCTTACAGCACAGCAGAGATGCTCGAGTTGCTGATGCTCCTTCACTTCTCGCATGTGTGAGCTCTGTAGAACTCATCTCTACTATGGGAAGAGACCAGACATCCAGTTTGCACGCTGCTGTGTCAGCTGGTGCCAGCTCCGAGATCAGTTAGGGCACATATGGACTGTGACCCTCTCCTGTCCTGACATCTCCTTATCCTGACTCCCTAACAAAAACCCAAAACCAAACCAAACTGACAAAAACCAAGCAGCAGCAAAGTCAGGTCAAGGAAGGGAATTTATGCTTATGCCATAAGGCAAACTTTATGAACTGCAGGACTTTCTGAGCTCTTTCCACAGCTCTTTAGAGTTTCACACAAGACCCTGTATGTCTGTGCGGTTACATCGTCAGGAAGGATTAAGTGAGTTTGGAGTCTGTTGCAGGAAAGAGTGGGCAAATACAGAAGTAAACTGATGGTATGTTTTGGTTTTGTCCAAAGCCAAGAACGCTTTTCTCCTTCGGGGTAACTTTTTCCCTGCTGCTGTAGGAATCTTCCATTCCAGTGCTGTATGTTCTGCCCCCCCGTTTGCTCTGCATTTGGAGCAAGACTTAATTTCCTGTGCATGTTTCTGCTTTTATAAACACCCCTGAAAAATACACCGAGACTCCTGAACGGCTCCTGCTTACTGGCTGCGTCCATTTGTTGTCAGTGGTGGTGTCTTTGAGAGGAGAAAACAACTGTTAGGTTAAAAGGAAATAAATATTTGTGCGTTAAGAAAAAACTTGGGAGATGAAGCAAGCGAGCTTTGACTGCATGCATAGGAGAGTCTTGCATTCATTCTGCCTTGGAACTTGCTGCCTTTTAGCCTAAGAGGCATCTTGATACTCTGCTCATTTAAATGGTTTAGTTATTTAACATGGTGACTTTGTTATAGGTGTTTCCTTAGTGTTATAGGTATTTTCCCAAACGCAACCATAGGGCATCTGATTTATTTGAAAATAATTAGGTGGTTTTATCATTGGTCGTTGAAGCAGGTCACAGAAATGTTCCTCTGAAAACATTTGTTCTTATTGAGACGACGTATCACAGGAAATAAAACTGAATATTGGCTTCATCCAGCTCTGCAGCCAAGGTTTGGATAGGGCAGATGGTCAGAAAACGGTCAGCTCTGCCTTATGTGTGTCCTGCACAGAGGTGGGAGCAGTTGTGTGCACCCGTGTCCCTCTGGTTGAGGCATGGCAATGTCGGCCTTGTGGTAGGCAATGAAGGGACACTTCCAGCAGGTCCTGGTCCTTCCTTTGTGCTTGCCTGACTGGGTAACTTCTTTCCCAAATACATCCAGCATCTGTTGGGCTGGGGACAGGAGTCATTTGTTTCTCTTTTAATTTTTCCCCACGCCCTTTCCTCTTTTGGGGTTGGTATTCTGACCAAAATGCCAGGCCCCATGTGTTAGTGCAGCGGCTCTGTGGGTTGGTTTGGTCAGGGAGAGCAGGGCTCAGCCCAGATGGCTCTCCATGCACCAGTATTTGTTCTGTGTCACAAACTGCCTGCTCCGAGCTGCGAGCTTCAGGTGAGAGGAGCCTGTCTGGGGCAGACGTTGGCAAGCTCGTTAAAGGTGCAAGAAGCAGTTGGTTAATCATGGAGTTATATGAAGATGCAGTTGGTTTATGGGGCTTCTAGGAGGAGGGAGAGAGGGGTAGTGGACAGAGGTGATGGGGATGCCATGAGTGCTTTTGGGAGGGACACCTACAAAAGCGTGGGGAGATACCAGGCTGGTTCCGCTCAGTGCCACCAGCAGACCCAGTTGTATGGGGCAGCCAGGAGCTGGGTTTCTGACGTTAACCTCTTCAGGCTAAGCCCTCACCCATCTTTCCCTCCTGGACTGGCAAGGACAGCCCCTCACCTCTGTCCAGCTGGGATCCCTATGGGAATCCGGAGCACGGTGGTGTGAAACATGCTGCATTTGGGCGCTCTCGCTGTTTGCTGTGTGAGTCAATTAGGCAAAGTCAGGAGGACGCAAGCCAGAAGGATTCCAGTGTTGCCTGCAGTGAGGAGGAATGAGCCGCCTAAAAATAAAACAGGGCTTCGGGGACGCTGGGTTAGGTGGAGAAAAGATCACATGTGGAGAGGCTGAGGCAGCTGTCAGTCTAGAAAGTGCTTGTAAATCAAGACAGAGATGTGTGAATGTGATTTCTAGCTGTCTCCAAGTTAATTTTAACTGTAGCTGGGTCACCCAAGGCAACTTCCCAGGGCCATTCCTGTCCCTCCCTTGCCTCGCCGCACACAGGCGAGAAAGGAGCTGCTGATGCTCAGATGTTGAACAGTTGGTGGGATGGCTGGTGAAGCTGTCCTAAGGAGCTTTGTGTATTAAACATGGCCATAAACAAAACAGTGAGGCTGCCCCAGGGATGAGATTAATGGGATTCATAATCCCTATAAACAGATTTGCTGAGCACTGTATTAATGTGGAATTGTTAATTTGCCTTGCCTAATAAGTGGTCTGTACTTGCCTCTTAGTTTCTGTTGCTGAGGACAGGACTTGAACAGAGCCTGTAGTGGTTTTCTCTTGTCTTTACCTAAGTCAAAAAGATGGGGGCCCAGTGCCCACCGTGAGGTGACGTAGGCAGTGGGGACAAGTGACAACCAGAAGCAAAACTGCAATAGGGGAGAGAGAGGTTTACACAAGGTCTGAAATATCTTCCAAAAACTATCTAGTCCTTGTCAGATGGTGTTTGAAATATGATTAATTAGAGTTCAGTGACCTCAATGTCGTTTTTTGTGCAGGAGGATTCACACTGGTGCTCCTGGTGGTTTGTGGTGTGATCCCCTTATAAACAGGCAGCTCTTGGTGAGCAGACACTGCCGAGCACACACTCTTGGGCAGTGGCAGGGGTGCATTTGGACACCAGACCCTGCTGAGGACCCTCAGACCTGGCTGGCTGCTGTCAGAGCCTTCACACAAGTCTCTTCCTTGCCGCTTTATGGCCGTGGTGTGCTGTGTCTGCAGGGGCTGCGCCAAGGAGCAGAGGAGCGGCAGAAGTACTGCAAGGTTTGCATGGCCTGGGTGGCAGCTCTGCAGGAGTTAACCTGCCTGTGTTCTCATCCCAGCCTGGTGTACTGAGTCCGCTGCTTTATTTCTGGGTTAATTCTGCCTGCATAAGTACTAGGATTACGTATCACTTACAACAACTGCGATGTTGTGAAGTGGGCCTTGAGGAAGACTAGGGAAGGGAGGATTTTATACCCAGAATTTGCACTCCTGGTTTATTTGTTAGGGCAGGCTGCTCCTCTGTTCCCAAAGCTGCTCCTCTGTCCTGTGCCGAAGGGGATGGGTGTTCCTGGCAGTGGTGGGTTCTGCTGAGGCTGGGTGCAGTGGTTGGTGTGTTGCTGTAGTCAGTGAGCCCTTGGCTTTTGGACCAGTGTCTGTGGGTCTGACCCTGCTCCGTTGGGAGCAGAGAGGAAAGCGCAGTTGAAGTTTAGGGGTTTGGTTTGTTTGTCTGTGGTCCTTGTGCTTTCAGGTTCCCCCGAATGTCAGCCACTTGGTTGTGGGAGTCTTCAAATGCCAACTGTTAGGACTGCACAAGCAGGAGCTGTTTGCAGCAGGTTTTCAGGCTTTTCCCTAGAACGACTGAGCTAGAAACCTCAGTACTTATTTTATTTCTAACCTATCTGAATCCCCTCCCTGCACTTCCAAATCCCCAGGAATCCCGAAGGAAGGGGTTCAAAGAGCAGATACCATACATCCCCTATGGCTGGACGGTGCTGTTCACTGAGGATGTGAGTGTCTCTGGCCCTCTTCTCACTGAGCACTGGGTTTTTGCATCCAGCCTTTGCCCAAGTGCAGCAAATCCAGTGCTGAGAGCTTTTGGAAACACCACCCTGTGTGCTCTTCACGTGCAACTCTACTTGCAGGCAGCCAGCACCCAATGGGTTTTGGCAGGGTTACACTGATTGCCCTTGGCTCAAAATACTTCCACTGCTGCGTAGGACAAAGTAACGGAGCAGCAGGATTGGGTTTGTCCAATTGTCTTTATGTGTAGAAAGGACAGAGAAAGCCAGAGCCAGTTACACCAATGCAGCTGCTCCACAGTAACGTGAGAGGGGAATAAGGGCATGAATTGGCCTGGTGGTGTCCCCTGTTCTTGGAGAAGCCGAGGTGTCCGTTCTGCATCCCTGTTTCTGATGGATGGGTGCTGTCCCATGGGTAGCACGTGGCTCTGTGTACCTTGAACGGGCAGTTGTTAGGTGTCCAAAATGTGCTTTTTCTGGTATTTTTGTTGGGTAGGGTGTATCTGCCTGGAAGGGAGATTTCAAATTAAGTCATTAGCTTCCTAGAGGGAATTCAAGTGGCATTTTTACTGTCTTACCAACACTTCTGCATTTTTTTCCTTGATGCTCAGAGCAGCACTATTTATTGGCAGAAGAAGGGAACAAAGTGGCTGAAGGCACTGGCACTTTACAGGATGGGTGCTAACAGCAAGAGAGCTCTGGGCATGTTACTGTGAGCCCTCAATGATGAAGTTCTGTGAAGATGCAGTTGGCTTTACCAAATTAATGGTGATCCCCAACTCTCTGTGCTGGGTGCTCACTAAAAGGACTGTTCCCCAGCAGGCAGCTGCCTGTACCAGTGACCAGCCCTGGATTGTGGGCCCTTGGGGACGCCCCAGTGAGGAAGGTCTGGGTGGGTATGGGCACCCTGGATATGGTGGGAATGGTCCTGGGACAGCAAAATGTGGAGAAACAAGCTCCCTACAGGGATATCTCTTTAATTTGAACAAAGAGGAGGGGAACTTCATGAGGGTTTTGTTTCTATCCAAGCCAGTGCTTAGGAGCCCTGTATAATGAACTGGGCTTGGCGTGTGTGCCGCTTTCATATACTCTGCCTGTATTGCCAGGAGGATTTCTGACAAACCAGCGTTTGAACTCGATCAGAGCGTCGCTGTGTTTGAGAAACAATGGAGTTGTTGCCACAGGAAATGGGCAGAGCAGGGAGCCAAGGCTGCTTGCATCTCTGATGTGAGCAGGCACTTCGCTGCCCCGCACTGCAGCTCTGCTCCTCCTGCAGTGGCATTTTCCATCACACGCAGCGCCGTGGCCAAGCCACTTGGTGCAGTGTCTACACTTGCCTTCCTAAAGTTTGCCAGATATTAAGGATCTGAATGGCAGGGCGAGATCTGCAAGGGGAAAGGTGTGAAATGGAGTTTTACTGAACCAAATGAAATCGAGTGGCAGTGACTGGAAATTCTGATGCAGTTTGGCATCTGTGGAACAAGGTGCTTTGCTAAGTAAGGTTCATTTGAATGGTTTGTGAAGAAAGTAATTTTGCACCTCCTATTTGTGTCCCTGCTGTGTCTGTTGACAGTGAAGGAGGCGTTATTGCAGAAAGGAGAAAGTCTTTCTTGTTCCCTTCTTTTAGGAATGCAGTAGCTCTTATTGGTATGAAATGATACCTATCATTTGGTATCATTTGGAGAGCCTGGGTTGCTGAGGCTGTGCAAGAAGCCCTGTCCTGATCAGTACTGCACCAGTCTACTGGTGTTAGCAGCATTTGAGACTCTCCTTTGGTTTCTTCTGAGACTTTGTGCTGAGCTCTCAGTTATCCTCAATGTTCATCTTCAGCCGGAGGGAGCAGGTGATGTTGCAACAGCATCTGATGTGGCTGCTGTTCCAGCCGTGCTGTGTTAGTGGTATTTCGATGGCCATCTGCAGATTGGCCTGGCCGATTTGCCATTTTAAGCATCTTAATTGACCTTAAATGCCTCTAATTTAGAAATGAAGTAGGTGGAAGGCTGGAGGGTTTCTTGGGCCTGCCCTGAGCATCAGGAGAAGCTGCCTGTGCCTCCTCGTTCACACTTTACTGCACGCTCTGCTGCACCAGCAACTGCAGATGAGTCTCTGCTCTTCCTTGCCCATTTATGTGTGTTCGTGTCTGCGATGGCAGTCAGCCTTGTAATAAAGAGCCTTTTCCTAAGCAGAAAAGCTTGAGACACCAGGGTTAATTTCCTGGCCTGTATTATTCATTGCATAAAACAAATGGAGAAATGACGTTAGGAGATTTTTATTTGTCTGCGCTTCTATGCTGGAGGTTTTATTTTTAACCTCGGCCATAAACCTCTTGTTGTGCCTAGCCCCATTTTTTTTCTCTTTTTAATCCCATCTCTCAGAATTTGGGATCTTGTCGTCAGCATCCCCAGCAGTTGTGTGCATTACTGCACAAACAGGAGCTGTGGCTTCAGACCTTCCAGCTTCCTGGAATTAAAGCAGAAAATCCTAATTCAGTGGCTGTTTCCCCATGTTCCTGGTCACTTCACAGATCCCTGCCCCTCTTCTAAATGCCCTTCAGCACTAATCCGTGTTCTCAGCGGGAGCTGCCATTCACCATTTAGGACTCCTCACGTCTGCAGTTACTTGGCCTCCTGGGTGAGGCTCTTAGGCCAGCTCAGAGCTGAGCATCAGGGCCCGCTGCGATGAGGCTCAGCCCTTGGGAGGGGAGAGCAGGACAGCACCAGTGCAGGGACAAGAAGAGTGGGCTGAAATACTGAATTATCTCTCTGGCACAGCGCTGGCGTCTCAATCTAAAGCAAGCTGCGGGTTCTCATTGTCTCTGCAGGTTCAGCAACTGAAAAGTGCCTCTCTGCTCTTCAGGGTAACTGTGAAATAGAAATGCTAATCCCTTTCCTTGTCAACTGCTCATGTGCTGGTTTTCTTTCTCCTCTACAGGCCAGCAGCCCGCAGGATCTTCGCCTCTTCTACGAGAAAAACAAGATGCTGATGCCCAAGTAAGCGTTTCCCAGTGTGGCTGTCTGTCTGCCCTTGTTTACTCTGTTTACACCTGTCCTCGCATGCTCCTGCGCTGCCGCTCAAGGAGGCGGCTGTGAAATATTTGGCCTCCTGCCTTCCCCGTTGCCTTAACCCAGCAGTGACATGGCCCCGAGAAAGCCGGACAGCAGCCGAGTGCCAGGGCTGGCGCTCTTTCTTTCCGCAGTTACTGATTCCCCCCCTGCATTGCAAATGCTCAGGATCATCAGTGATTTCCAGAGCCAGTTAGTGGTCCTGTCCCACAAATGACTTCCCTGGAGCCTTGGGGAGAAATCGTGGCAGTTCTTGAGTCATGCAGGCAGCCGCACTGCGGTGCCTCCTGTAACCTGCCGTACCTGACTGCAGATCACAGTCTCATTTCTCACGTGTCAGGGCAGCAACTGCTTGTGTCCATCCTGCTTCCAGGAGGAAATCCTATCACCTTGGTGGAAATGGACACTGCAGCAGCGTCCAAGGGGAAGATCACTGCTTTCGTCCCACTGGGGTGTACGTTACCTAGCTGCTCGGTGCTGTGATTTGCCAGTGTATTTTGGTTTTGTTGCTGTGGTCTTTCCATGTCTGAGCTCTTACAGCAGAACCTCGTGCCTGCTCTGAAAACCCCAGCCTGGTCTAGAGACAAGACTGAAGGTCCAGTTTATACATCTGAAAACTGGAAGCCCTTTTTTAAGCAGAAAGTTGGCTTCCTTTTGGCAGAGCTCCTAATGTAGCCACATAACCAGGAAGTTCATTGAGCTGCTGTATATGGATTATTTTCCCTTATCAGTTTAGACAGCTCCAAGAGATAGCAGAAGGAACCATCAAGAAGCTGGAGCTCTTATCAAGGACTTGTGCTGTGCATTTAATTTCCCTTTAAGTACCTCATCTTTTGATTTGGGGAGAAGGGACAAATTTCTACCAGGATTAAAGCTGGGACATCTGCATACTCTCCTGGATTGAACCAGATGCTGTGATGGAGTAAAGCACCCAGAGAGAACAATTCAAAGCAGAAGCACTGCCGCATACTTGGAGCCAGATAGTCTGTGTGAGCAGAAAGTAGAGCTGCTGTTTCCCCTGTGCAGCCTAAAACATGGCTGCTCACCTCTTAGTAAGAGAGAAATTAATCCCTGCAGTTAATGAGCTTCCTTGTGTTGCTCACACTGCCCCACTGCTGCTTTGGCTCGGTGTGCGTGCAGTAGGAGGAGGCGAGGGGAGCAGTGAAACTCAGCTGTGAGAGGAGAGCGTGCCTGTTCTTGTAGGGATCAGTCCTCGTCCTTTGTTGTGAGCCCTTTACACAGTCTGCATTTACCATTTTTGCTTATTTCCACCTTTTAACCACCAAATTCTTCCAAAATTTAGATCCAAGCCCTTTGTTGTCCCACCACAGGAGTCGGATCCGAAGTGGCCTTTTGTGTAAATGCCCATTCCTTGCTTTCCAAAGCCAGTTTGTCTCTCTAACGTGAGCTGCAATCTGTGCTATTTCCTGAGTAAACACAACTAAACTGCCTCCGCCAGCCCTGCCAACACGGGATGAAACCCAAACCCGCTCCAGAGACCTCCTTTGCAGACAGCAGCAGTGCCAGGGTTTGGTTTCGTTCTCCCTGGGGCTCAGCAGGCTGGCAACCCCCTCCCCAAAAAGTGCTGTGTTTTGGCTTGATGGGGTGGGGAAGGAAAGCTGATGAAACCCTCCCCAGCGGTCCCTGCCTCCGGGCTGGAGCTGAAGGTGAAACCTCATTGGGAGCTGGGGAGCCCATGGCAGCAGGAGCAAGCCCAAAGGCCTCGCAGTTTTATTAGCTAACATTCACTGTGCTGGTTTGCATGGCAAAGTGCATTCTAGATCATGGGGAAACGGGCAGTTTTATTGCTTATGTTTAAGGAGATGGCCTTGGAAAAGCGTCCTGTAGGCTAGTGTAGCGAAGCTTGATGTTTTAGATGTGAGAGATAAGAGGAGGCAAACAGGCTATTAATCTGCACCGTCTTCAGCCTGTGTTGTGACATCTGGGGTCTGCTGCTTGACCTGCCTGTTTCTTGGCTTTAAAACCACGCAAAGGCTGAAGCAACTGCTGGGAAATGGGCTCATTTCGGATGAGAGCTTTGTGTGTCGTGGATAAATAAATTATGGCAATAACACTGGAGGACTGCGGGTCTCCAGCACTAATGTATTTTTCAGGAGGCTCTGCTAGCTGTGGTGTCTTGGGTTATTTCATTACGCAGTGTGCTTTTAAGGCACGCTTTTTAGGGTGTTTTTTTGTGGCGCAATCTCAGTGTCTGTTTAACCGCATCCCTTCTGGAGTCCTTTTCCTTTGGCCTGGGAAGGTGCATGAACCCATTTAGTGGTCAGGGATGGCAAAGCAGCTCTTCTGGTACAAACAAGGACGAGGGATGCTTGCCATCATTTGCTGTTCTAGGAATCACTGGGCTCAGACTCCTGTGCCAGCGAGGCCTGGGGCTTCACAGCAAGTAACTGGTTAGTACTGACACCTATAAAGAGATACACACCTCGCCCCACACCTCTGGTTTCCCTGAGGAAGAGTCTGTCAGTGCTGGCCATCACGTCTGGTTTGGTCCAGATCCTGTGGGCTTCCGTCCTCAGGTGGTTAGCAAAGAGCTGCACTCATCATGACTTACACGGGACAGACTCTTCTGGAAGGTGAGGCTGAATTCTCCATAGCTTCCCCTGCACTGGCAGCAGGCTGAGCCTGCCCCTTTCCACATGGCAAGTGTTCGGGCCAAAGTTTTACACAGTGGGCGCGTGGAGAAGACAGAAAATTCTGAGCTGAAACGGAGATTTTATTGCAGTTTTAAGAAGGGTAATAACACGTAACCGTTGAGGCACATGTAAAGCGTGAGGTACGTGCCAGGTGGAAGCAGGAGGGAATGCACCAGAAAAAAAGAAAGAAGAGAAAAATACACAAACAAAAAATCAAAAGTCATAGGGGCTGTAGTAAGAATTCTAATACCTCAAGTCAGTTGAAGATACCACGTGGTAGAAGAGTAGGAAAAGGACTTGGGCTGCGTGCAGCCAGAATTGCTGTGCTGAGCACACATTACCTCGAGTGACCGCACATGGGGAGGGGGAGAGCCCTGCAGGCTGCGGGGGCCACGCTGGGCACAGAGTCAGTGTGAGCTGTAATTTGGAGAGCTCCGCTCCGGCTGCGGGCAGCCCCTCGCAGTGCTGCTGGTCAGGGAGGAAAGTCAGAGAGGCTGAATCCACTTACGCAAGAGCTGAACTCCGCTCTCCCTGCCTTAATCCCTTCGTTTATTCCCCGCTTCTTGCAATCTACTGGGGTTGTGAAGAGCTGCCCTGGCCTCTCCCCCATCTGCTTGTGGGGCGAGGGGGAGCGCAGTGATTTACCAGCTCTTTTGTGCTGCCATGGCTCTTACCAAGAGTAATCTCTTCCTAACTGTGCTGGAAAGTGGGGTAATAGCTGCACTAATTTTAGCTTGCTTGGGTGGCTCATATCTTAGTGGCCTTCGATTAATAAGTGCCATATATCAAGGAAGCAAATAGATAAAGGTTACTTGCTAGCCTTACACAAGCTACACTGATAAAGAAATGCCTTAATAAAACGGTAGTAATTGATGATATATTTCACTACCAGTGTCTTAATTGGAAGCTTCCCCTTGGCAACGGCTTCATTTTAATGACCTCCTTAGTCCCATTATAGCAAGTAGAGGAGATTTTATTTATCATGTGCAAAAGACTGCGTGCTGAATGGACTTAGCTGTGTACCGGAGGGATGGCACTGGCACCGCTGCGGAAGGTGGGGATCTGCAGGCCACTGCAGCGAGATCAGCTGCAGCCTTAGCAATGGCAATGGGAGTGAAAGCCAGACAGAGATGCAAATAGAGATGTTGCTGTTCTCTCCTCTCGTGTTCCTAGCCCAGCAGGCACAAAGTGAGTTTGCATTCGCAGGTTGCCTTCCTGAATATGTAAAAGCAGTTAAAGCAGACTGCAGGTCTCTCATTTGGCTTTTGTTTTCAATCCTAGCATCCCCAGGGAGACATCCAGCCACCTGAGGCAGCTGCTGCTGGGCCTTCTGCAGCGTAACCATAAGGACCGCATGGACTTCGGTAAGAGCTCCGTCCCGTTTTAGTTCTCCTGCCTGTCTGTGTCCCTTTGTGCTGTGGCACTGCGCAAACTTCTCTGCTTTTGCTTGGAGAAGCACGCAGACACCTGGGTTTCACCTGTGCCTGGAAGACTGCGTGACCTTGGGGTTTTTGGTGTACGTGCTGGAAAGGTCAGTGCTGATTGCAGTGTAGTTTTGTAAACCCAGAGATTTAGCACACCTTCAGCAAATGTTTCTTACTGGCATTCCTTCTCCTGGATGCTGCTTTTGTAATCTCTGAACTTCTGCTGTGTTAAGTGTGCTACCAGGTGAGATGTGCAGCTGTGTCCTCCCTCTGTCAGAGTTCCTTCCCAAAGCTGTCACCTGCGCCCATTTAATGAATGACTGGGTCAATATCCTCCATTTCCCAAGGTCTGCAGTGATCGTCTGAGCCTGGAGACCACAGCTCCTTGCGGACTCTTCCCTCTTCCTTCTCCAGGTTTCAGTGGAAGGAAGCCTTGGCTCTCCCTGTAGACCTGTGTCTCAATCTCCTGACTTGGCAGGCAGGAAGAGTTCCTTTTTTCTTCTCTTTTTATGTCTTAATTCCCTCTAAGCTGAGAACAACCATTGTGTGTGCCAGGCAGTTCTGGGTTTGGCAGCCTCCTCCAGCTGTGTCCAGCTGAGCAGAGAGGTCTGCAGAGCCTCTGGTGAAGCCATGCCCGAGAGGAAAGCAGAGGTGGAGCTTTTCCTGGACCCTCTGAAGGGCCCGGGTCATCTAAAGGCAGCTCTGGAGTTTTAACTCCCTCCACCTCTCGCTTCCCATTGGGCAAATATGGTCTAGACCTGTCTCGGGTGAAAATTGGGAGGTGAATACCCTCTCTGACCAGGGAAGCTGGCCCTGGTGGTGTTTCTCCTCTTAGTGCAGAGGAGACAGCAGGGTGAGGCTTTTTTTCCCCTTGAAAATTAAGTGTGCTGCTGGCTGTTACCAGGACGTTGCTTTCCAGTCAGGCTTGGTGTAAAATTCCTATTTCTGGTTTTTGGTGGTTGGTTTTCTGTTTAATTGCTGCTTATTTGCTCAGGTGTCTGGTTTCCTGCTGCACAGCGTGTTCAAGTTGATGAGGAGAAATTATTTTGCAGCCTCTGTTCCTCTTTTGGATTAGAGATATGGGGAAAGCCTTTTTGGAGACAGTGTCACCTGGGTGGAGCAAGTGTGTGGATTAACTGGTGATAGTGATCCAGTGCTGAGTGTGAAGGACTGCTGGTTACCAGGGTGCAGATGTGAGGAAACAGGCCTTTTGGAAAGGGGCTCTTTAAGCTGCTGACAGAATGACTTGGATGTAAGCCCCCCTCGGTGTGATTCCCTGCATATCCTCTATCTGGGCTGTGCATCTCTACTACCGTGCCGCTGTGCATTTCAAAAGAAAATGTCTTTGAGGTTCCTGTTTCCCTGCTGTCAGAAATGGAGTCTGGTGAACCTTCTCAGCCCCCCCATAAGCAGTTTCTGTACCTCTTGGGAGTAGGCTGTGTGAGTCAATGTCTGACACTGGGAAATTGGAGATAATAGGCTTTGATTTCACTCAGGACAACAGTTGCAGCACGCCTTGCTGCACCAAGTTTGTTTCCTGCCCTTAATTACACGCAGGATCCTTTTCTCTACAGACTGGCATGTCTTGTAAGATGTAATTGCTTCTCAGGGAGGGTTTGTGAATATATTCTGTACAGAAGCCTGTACTTGAGATGCTCTTTGTGCTTTATAGAAGGCAGATCTCTGTGACTGTGTGGCATCCTGTGCTGTACTCTAACATCTCCTATCAGTGGCGAGGCAAGCAAGTACCAGAGCCATGGTTTACGTAGACCAATGCACTTCCTCAGCACCCAGTTGTGTTCTTGGTCTCATGCACCTCTGCCAAAGAATCTGAGCTCCCTCCCTGCCTGGATGCAGCCGTCCTCCTTTCCCTGCTGTGTGCTGGGTCCTCATCTCCTCTGTGTTCCTGCGGGCTCCAAGGCTCTCGCTGTATATAAAAGGTCTGCTTTGGTAGATCAGTGCCTTTGTCACTGTTCCTCTTCCCTCCTCTGCTCTGTGAGGTGAGGATCTGTGTGTGCTGCTGGTGAGGGATGACTCCTGAGCCGCTGTCCCCAGAGGAGCGGGGTGTCCTGCTGCTCCTTGTCCCCTGGGGCACTCTGTGGTCCCCTGGAGATGGACACGGTGCTCTCCATGGAGCTCCCCCAGGGTTGAGTTCATTCACACAACAGCAACACATAAGCTTGAAACTTCATTTGCTTGTTGTGTGTCTCAGCTGCTCTTCTACCAGGAACTGACAGCCTTTGCAATCTCAAGATTATCAAGATTATCTAGAGGAAGGCCGGGAGGGTTTCAGGTTGCAGGTTTCCTGCCGATGATTACAAGCAGGGTTGTTAAATTTTGCTTTGCAAGCACAGTTAATAAGCAGTTTGGAAGGGGAGGGAAAGCAAAAGCAATGTCCGCCGTGTCAGTGGAGTCGGCTCGGCTGAGGGTTGGTACCCCTAGAGGAGGAAACCCCGGCAGCTGAGCAGCCCCAGGCAGGACAGGGCTGTTCCCCAGCAGATCCGATCTGTGGGATCCAGCTCACTATGCAGAGATTGCATCGCTGCTGTGTGCTGAGCTCCAGCCCAGGGTGCTCTGACTGCAGGAGCATGGCAGGGGTAAGGAGGGCCTGGGAGAGGGGGATTGTTGGAGTTTAAAAGGCAGACAAGCAAAAAGAGCCCCAGTTGCTGCTTTCTGGAAAGCTCACTGGCCAAAGAGGAGCTGTTTACAGAAAGCAGAAGTTTGTAAACCTTGGGTGTTGCAACAGGAAATCCATGCTGGGAAAACAAGTTGAGCTGCCTGCAGTTAGCCAAATAATCAGTGTTGATCCATGACTAACGCTCCTGAAAGGCTGAGTTGCTGATTGTGATAGGAGAGGACTCAGCATAAAGATGGAGGAGTCGGGAGGGCTGAGCACAGGCAAACATGTAGAGGGTCTTCAGCAAGCCAGGACTGAAGCTGTTCCTGGCCTGGATCTGCAGGTTATCCTCCCGTATTGGAGGATGTTTGCCAACAGGAGAAGAGGCAGAGGTGGATGAGACCAAGGGTGCGACGGGATGCTGAGGAAGTGCGTTGGTCTGAATCGTGGCTCTGGTGCTTGCCTCTCAACTGACAGATGTTAGAATACAGCCTCCCGTAGAGTGGAGAAAGCAGCAGTTGTGTCTGGTATGGAAGGAAGGGAGCTGTGGGCTGTGGTTCTGTGGTGGCCTTTCAGAAAAGGCATTTTTGCCTTCAGTGCACGATGGGTTTGTGTCTGTGTGATGGAAGATCGCTCAGGAAAGTCCTGTTGTCTGTCATCCCTCCTCTGTGGAACGAGTGTGATACGCACAGCTCCTCTGGATCCCTACAATTGGGGTGACTTTGTCTTTTAGTGCCGTTTTGCACCTTAGGATTTCTCTCCCCTTGCTGGTAGGAGCTTGTGCTGCGGATGCACAGACATGGCCATGCCAAATCTCAACCCAGTCACACCATCTGGCCCTCAAGAGCTGATTTGTGTTCCTACAAGTGTGAGAGCTGTTGCAGGACAGAGGAGCATGGACAATTAGTTTAGTGCGTTCTTCCTGGCAGCCCAGGGTTGTAGCTTGCAGCAAAACTGTACTGAGTTCTGTAATGCCCTGTGGGGAAGGAAACCCATCAGTCCTGGTGGCGAGTCCCAGCGCACAAACCCTCATGCCCTTTGGCCATGCTTTTGGCAAAGGTTTTTCTTTCCTCCCTTTCTTCATTCATGTAACTGCCCCAGCTGACTTCCCTTCTCTGCCCCCACCACAGCTCTGTTGTGCAGGGATGGCTGATAGTAGAGGAGCCCCTTTTTCCATGCTCACGTAGCAATCCCTGGATCCAAACAGCTTCCCATCCTGTTTTTGGGTAGATCCTGCATCCGTCCCCCAGTCTGCATTCCTGGCCACCACTGTGTGCAACGGCAGTCAGTCGGCTTCCACGGTTGGCTGGATTGCATGGACAAATCACTGTGTAACTGCTATGTTTTAACTGCTCTGTAAACTTCTTACAGTCACTTCCTTTCACTGAGTCACTGTTCTTGGTTGTTTTCTCAGATGAATTTTTCCATCACCCGTTCTTGGATGCAAGTGCCTCTATGAAAAAATGTAAGTATTGCGTGTTTTATTGCAACTCTCTTTGAACCATGACACGACTTCCTTTGCTGCTAGTTCAAAAGAAAAGACTGCTTTATGTTTTCTTAGTTATTTAGGCAGGGGTTTAGTGTTTGTTACTGTGTCATGTCCAGATCTTGCCATCAAAATGTATTTAATTTTGCCGAGTTATCTTCAAATGGATGATTAGGAGGCTGTTGGGAAGCCTAAATAACTTGTAAATGTAGCTTTGAAATGTGTTCAGCAGCTTTGTGTGAAGTGGTTGGCCAGTGGAGATGCTTGTAGGCAAACAGGGTTATGCAGCGTGATTTTGCTTTCCATTCACATCTGTTGGGCAATTCAGGAGAGCGAGTGGTGGAAACTGGCACTGTTGTCCCTGCCTGCCCGGGGGTACCTGAGGGTGGCTGTGCAGAATGGCTGGCTCTGGTTACCACAGCTTCTTCCAGCATTTACCTCCAAGTTCTTGATAAAGCTCATTTTAGAAGGGTTAAATTGGGGCGCTCTGTGGGAACTGGCCGAAACAAAGGCAGGTTTCCATCAAAAGTTCGTTCTTTCCTCTTGATTCAAAACTCTTGAGAATTTCCAACCACATGATTCAGAGGAGAACAGTTCAGAAGTGCTTCTCCTGCATGGGATATGATAGACCTCTGGCCAAGAGACTTGGTTTAGTGGCATTGTGTATGGTTGTCTCCTCCTGCAAGGATCTTCCTGGGCCTTTAATCTCCTGAGTAAATGGCGGAGCCAAGACTTTTCATCAGTGACTGATGTCAGGTGCCCTACACAAGGGCCAGAAGTCTCAGAGGAAGCAGGTCCAATGCTTTCTGGACGTGGAGCCCCTCTTGGATGCATTTTGAGGGAGGACACCTCTTGTCTGGTGCCTGTGTCACTCCTGACAGTCTCTTGCTTTCCTGCTTCCAGACCAGGACTTCTTGGTTGTTCCTGATACAGATCTTATAACTGTGTACTTAGGTGACCGTCCCGCAGGCAAGAAAAGACGCTTCTGGTTTAGGGGAGCTCGCAAGCCGGCTAAGCCCCAATCTCCGTCTGCGCCCCCAAGATGCGGGGTGAGTCCTGTGAAGCAGGGCTGCTCTGCGGGCAGGACAGGCCCCTGCCCGGGCAGGACTGCTCCTAGGCCTGCTTCGGCCCCTGCCCTGCCCCTGCCCTGTGGGAAAAGCCCTTGGCAGCCTGGTCCCGCTGTGGGCAGAGGAGGGCTCCCCCAGCACGTTCTCCCATGCCCACCAGCTCATCTCTTACCCCCAGCAGTTCCGCTGCTGCATTGGCCAGGGGAACAGAAAACGCCCTGCGAACAGGAGAGGGTTCTCCTGGCGTGGCCTCAGTTTCCAGCTGCTTCTGCACATTTGCTGTGTAGAAACCAGAGGCACCGCTGTGAGCAGGGAGCTGCCGCTCAGCCGTCGCCCCCAGCTGCCCCAAAGGTAACGATGTGGGGTCAAGACCCAGTCAAAAGAGCACCTTTACGGGCAGGTAGGGACCATACAGACTCCAGACCTCTCTGCTGCCCTGCTGGTTCTCACCTCCGGACATATGTCCACAACCTGGAGTCCTCACCATGCAGGAGAGACTACTACTGGTGTTGAAAAGATGAGGAGAGAAACATCTCCCCGTTGCTGGAGGTCTTCAAGCTGCTGTGCACAGAAGTCTGCTGATGGAGAAGATGGCTCTTGTAGCCTGCTCTGGAGGTCTCTGCAGGGATGGATGGAGGCCTCTGCAAGGTGCAGTGAAGATGCTGGATGAGAGGCTGCACGTGGGAATGGTGGTCCTTCTGATTTCGGAATAGACGAGAGAAGAGCCAGTGTGTCAGCACCGGTCTGGGCTGTGGTGCTCTCAGTAAGAAAGTTCACCTGGGATGCATGGATTGCTGCTCAACATGGTAGCGTTTGCACATTTGCACAGTTTTAGCTGAAGCAGATATACTTAGTTGTACTTGGTTGTACTTGCTCGGGGAAAGCTCCCCTGACTTTGCATGCAGATCTAAGACGAGGCCAAGAGTTTGTGCTGCTTCATCTCAACATGTGGCTCAGCACCACGAGTGTAGGAAGTATCAACGAGGAGAGATGCAGCTCCACCTGAATCATCACGGTCATTCACGTTTGAGCATGCAGGTTTCTCTTAGAGTTTGGATGATCTGTACCAGGGTCTGTGTTAGTAGTGGGTGTTGTGTGATGAACACACCGAGACCTCAGCTGTGCTCAGGGCCCCCTTTAGCCTCTGTCTAAAGGGTTTTCCAGTTCAGAGTTGCCTGTGCTGCAGATGCAGGCAGCTGTGCATCTCTCGAGGTCCCAAACCAGCTTTAAGGTGAGACACTTCCTTTCCGTACAAGAACAGGTTTTAGACTGAGCAGAGCGGGGTGCTCTCCATACCCCTGCAGGCAGAGCAGGAGAGCTGCCTCCAGTGTGCAGAGCTGTGCCTATCTCGTGCGGGGCTGGTCCAGATCTGCTCACACAGGGACCAAAACCACAGTGAGAGCCAGCAGCTGCTGCTGTGGAGACGTGTGTCAGTGCAGCATCTCGTGGAGCTGTCATTTGGGATTCTGGAAAACTGAGGAGTCCTCAAATGTGAGTAATGAATTTTGAAGTTGCGAAGGCAGGGGCTCCAGCTCATTTCAATAAACCTGCGTGTTCTTCAAGACTCTTCATCAAAATCAGCATTTCTGTCAAAGATCTTTAAATACGACATTTCTGACGAGCTCATCTTTGCCACTCTGGTTTCGAGGGATGGTTCTCGTGTCCCTCCTCTCCTCGGCTCCTCCGAAGCCAGGAGCCAAGTCTGCTGCCATCCAGCGTGTGCTGCAAAGCTCTGTTTGCCACAGGCTTTAGCCTGGAGAGCGGGCTCAGGGCCTTGGGCCTTTTAATTAAAGCATATACTTTATATTTTTTGTTTGTTTATTTTTATTTTATTTTATACTGTGGGTTTTGTACCTGTGGCCAAGCATGTACTTTACATGTGTAAACAAATTGATTAATAAAGCCTTTAAAATGCTGTGTCTAGTCAGAATGTCGTCTGTCTGCAGCCAGGGCTGATCAGCACAGGGTTTGGGGCTGTGTTGCAGCAATAATACCCGAGAAAGCTTAATTAGACACTTGTGCAGGTCTTCCCTCAGTAAACACATTATCATGGGCACCTCTGCAGAACATTTTGGGGGTTTTTTTGCTCCTGCCTTTCATGAATAGTGAGCTGGTACCTCCTTTACTCAGGAGAGCGTGAAACGTGAGCGGTTGTGGTTCAGAAGTGTACGGGTGGTTCAGCATCTGCAATATTTGTCAGGCTTAACTCGACTTTACGGCTTTATAATCTTAGTGTACATAAAATACTCTAGTGAAAACCAGCAAAAAAGGTCACCGTGACTTCTGCATATAAAAGATTTCAACGGTGCAAACTTTAAAAAGCAGCTTGTTCTTCGGGCAAGACCTTTCAGTTTTTGTGCTCAAACTGTTGACTTGTCAGAGGCTGCAATTAAATAACTTTTTGATGACTGGTTTTAATTGGCTCCAGATGATCACAAAAATGCATCTCTGCAGCGCGTGTAGAACTCAGACTACAAATAAGGCTTTTATCTGACGCTGGAGGCTTGGCTGTTCTCAGGACAGATAGGCAGGATAACTTGACAGCAGTGGTTTGCAGGTGTGGGATGCAGCATTGGGATCCCCACAGCTGAACACAGGCTTGCCTATGGCTCCCAGCTCTCCCATTTCAAAACCAGTTGGTGTTGGTTACGCAAGGTGCAGGATGGCCGCATTGTTGTTGAGAACAATTATGAGAACAGACTGATTTACATTACAATTGCGAACCAGCAATTTCTGGATTTGGGTGGGGGCCTGCAGCCCATGTTAACATTCCCCGCACTCAGGCTTGAGCTGCAAACACGACGAGCCAAGCGTCTGCACCCTTTTAATTTAAACTGGGAGTGCCTGGGTGTGTGGGGCAGATGGAAGCCAGCGCCCTGCTTTCAAGCTGCCCTATGTGGCTGACGCTGGAAAATGCACCAACAGGGATGTATGGGGTGGTCAGAGAGGGCTTGTCAGAGCCAAACCCCGTGCTGCTGCATGCATGGAAGTGTGTTCTTAGTGTCAGGACCCTGTGAGTTGGACCTCACAGTGTGAATTTAGGGAGTTTGCAGGGTTTTAAATAAGAAAATGAGGCTGGACCTAGAGGTGTTCTTCATGCAGACTGAATTTTGAGTTTCAGATGATAGTGGAGAAGTCTGTTTGCTCGTCTTCCTAGATTAATGGAAAGCTGTCCAAAGCAAATGGACAGAAATAGAAAGGTCTCAATTCCAGCCAGGTTTGGATCAATAATAAACAGAGAACCAAAATAGAGTGGAGGGGACCTTGAGAGAGAACTGAGATGACTCTAACAAAAATACAAGTTCCAGGAAAAAACGAATGGTGATGTCAGTGTGGACACAGTTCAGGAATAACCTTCCTTTTCTTAAAAGTGCCTTTCTGTAATAGGAAGGTCTGTCTGTCCAAGAGTGAATTGTTCTGCAGCAGTTGGCAGGATAAAAACGGGGAGACTTTTGCCCTCCCTGTCTCAGGGTACCGTGGTCCCAGTTCCTTTACTGGAGCCAGGAGAGCTCAGGGTGCACTCAGTGTAGGTCTGTGTGCCAAATACCCATCCTTAGGGTACCGTGTTCCCAGTTCCTTACTGGGGCCGGGGCAGTGCATTTTAACAACACAAAATCAAGTGTAGAATAGATAAGAGCTAAAAAACAGGCTCTCACAAAGCTCTGGAAAGATGTATTTCACTGTGGACCTAACCCTCAAAGCACCGTCATGGTCCACCACAGGTTTTCCAGCAGTGGGAAGGGGTCTGCGTGTGTCCCTGCACACCAGCCCCCGCAGGCATTGGCTTCCTGTGGCACCAGCACTGGGCTCTGCTGGATCAGTCTCTATTTGCAGAATAACTTAACCTCTTTACAAAAACATTGGTTTTTGTTAATGTTAGCAAAGGGCAGAGGAGATCGCAGTGACCCTGGTGAAACTGTTCCAGTGGTTGATTACTTATGTTAAAATGTATTTTAAGTCTACGCTTCTTTGGCTTCATTTTCCTGTTGGATCTTGTTCCATCCCTGTCAGATTGAGGAATTCAGTATCTGAGTGATTGCTGTCTCTGTGCTAGGAGGCACTGGTCCAGTCATCCTTTAACCTCCTTTGATTAGGCTGCATGGAAAGACTTCTTAAAGCCTGTTATTAAAAGGCATACTTTCCCATTCTTTTATCATAAGAGCACTGTTTCAACAGTTAATTGCTGAGAGATGTACTTAGATTTTTCTAGCCAGTTGAACGGAGTAGGTACTTTGTAGTAACAAATATGATTAATGGCAGGGGCAATTTTATTTCAGACAGAAGCATTCTTCTTCTGGGTGTTACTAACCCTCCTTGCATTAAGTCTGGAGTCATCAGCACAGATCTGTGCGGGCAGCAGTCGGGTACAAGGTGCTGATGAAGAGGAGCAAAGTGTTCCTCTCCTCACCTGGGCATTGCCTGTGATCTCTGCCTTAAGTCCTTCAAATACCAAGCAGCTGCAGGGTACAATCTGACTTCAGGCTGCCTCCGAGTGAGGATGTTGGGCTTCTCCTGCACCCTTCAGTGCGGTGCAGGTGGATGGGGAGTTTGAACCACAAAATACTCCGAGGTCTGTTAAAAAGCCAGTGGCACCTTTGACTCCTCTCCCTCTCCCAGGCTATTTACTGAACTTGCAGAAGTCATTGCAGTTAAATATTCTTTTTTCCTGTGATGTCTTAATTATCTTTTCTGCCTTAAGGCCAATGCAAACCAGTCCTGTCAGCATGAGCTTTGTGCCTCTGTAAGGGTTACAAGAGCCAGTTCAACAGTGAAGTGAACAGCAGGGACAGTTCTGACAGCGAACAACAGGACACAAAGGAAAGGGACACAAGAACAGCCAGTGCTGAGGAACCATTTCTGTACACAGAGATTAAATAAAGAAAGCCTCTTTAACCTGCAGAAGTGACAGAGGGGGAACACGTTGAGGTATAGGAAGCGGTGAACTGTTTCCTTGTGGAATGATTAATTCTGTGGGGGTTTTTTAGTGACTTTTTGGGCAGCGAGCACATAGGGCTGGAGCAGGCATGTGTTTAACTCAGCATCGGTCTCCTGACACCTGATGTACGTGTGCTGAGCCACGAGGTCTGGTGAAGAAGCAGCTCTAGGGGTATGGTCTAGCTTCTAACCTTTGCTGCTGATGTGAGTGACTCAGTCTGCTTTTCCCTTTATCTTTTCCCTCATTTGCAAAGGTGCTTTGGAGGCTCTCTAGGGCAGAAACCACCTTGCTGTCTGCAGGGCAGCCATGGAGTGGCCATCTGACCTTGCTCAGGTGTCCCGAGACCTGCCATCCCAGTAAAGGGCTATAGCAGTGAAACAGTGTGTGGAGACTGCGTGGATGTGAGGCACGTAACGGAACAGAATGCAGATTTTTCTGTTGTTCTCCTTTAATTGGCAGCATCTGATACATGGTGGGACGCGAGATAAACCTGATGGGAAGAGATGAAAAGACCTTTTATTACTGATTGATCTTAGTTTGACAGTTTATTTTTATTTCTTTCTCTGTTTTTAGCTGCTTCCGTGCCAATGCCTTCTTATCCCAGCTCAGGCTCCGGTAGCTCCTCCAGCAGCTCTTCTACTTCCCACCTGGCATCACCTCCCGTAAGTACAGCCTGAGGATGCACTGCTGGTGTTAATGGTCTCCCTGCTCTGAAACAGGGTGAACAAGGTCTTAATAGGGCCCAAGTGAAAGCTGATTCAAGTCTTTCTTAGCCTAAAAATGCATGAGGATAAAGATTGTCTGTGATCTGCTCAGTGAGCAGTTCAGCTGTCTTAAAGCTTTCTTAAACCATCCAGGCATCCTCCATCTGCTTGGGAAACATGAGTGTTGTGGGGCTGTCTATCGTTTGGCTGAAGGGAGATGGAAAATGGGACCTTTTGGGGTCTGTCCTGCCTCTGAAGGCTGTGAGGTGTTCATCTATTGAGTGCTTGGTCTCCTTCAGACCTTTCTCTAACTCCTTGTCAGCACTACAGTAGAACAGCGTTGTCCTGAAAGTGCGTGGACAACCATGTACATGTTCCCAAGTGGTGCTTACTGTAAAAGCATGAGTAGAGACCAGATGTGTAATGTTTAAAACCAAAGAAAAATCAGATAACCCAAAAGAACAACCCAGATCATCTCTGAAGGCTCTTCTCTGTTTTGTGGCTGTGCTGAATTGAGTTGGTAGAAAATGCGTGGTTGATCCAGAAAGCCTTAGCAGAAGGATGCAATAGGGTTGAATTTTTCTTGTTTAGCGTGACAAAAGATGCGCTGTTCTGACATGGACATCAAAGGCTGTTCCTTTTCAGTAAGCGAAGCAGCTGCTGCTGGCAAGCTATCAGCCCTGGTTTATCAGCAGCAGTGTTGTTTGCAGCCTTGTACAGCCCAGTCTAAGGGCTGGAGCAGAACGGTGAAGTGGCTGTGCTGAAGCCGGTGCCTGTTTTCTCCTGCATTAGCAGTCCCTTGGAGAGATGCAGCAGCAGCTGCAGGAGAAGGCGCTGGCCTCTCCCACCCAGGACTCCCCTGGCTTCCTGCACGGATCGAAGGACTCTGCTGGCAGCAGCAGCAAGAACTCGTCCTGTGACACTGATGACTTCGTGATGGTCCCCGCACACTTCTCAAGTAAGTGGGTGTCTGGAAACGCAGGCGTTGTGAGCAGAGGGGATGTGGATGTTGAGGACAGGTACCAGAAAGTTGAACGAGTCATTAAACCTGTCTGTTTTGACTGGTTAACAGGAATGGTTTTGTTCTCAAGCTGGAAGAGACATCTGTCTCACAGGCGAGTTTCATAGGGTGCTTTGTAATTACCTGCAAAGATAGGATTTGAGAGTAAAGATTACGTGGGGACCTCAGTAAGAGATTGAACCTTGAAATCCAACTGGAAAAGAAGATAAGTAGGCTCACGGGGCAGTGTCTTCCTCTCACAGAAGCCTTGGAGGAGCAGGAAGTTCTACCCAAATTCTCAGTTGCTCTGAGTATGTAAATATTTTTGAGAAAATTATCTTGAATTAATGTGTTTCTGTACTTCCTTGTTCCCCAGGTGATTTAGCTGCCGAGGCTGCAGGAGGAAAACCAATCCAGGACAGTCTGATGTACAGCGGGTAAGAGCAGGGAGGCAACTGGAACTGTTGAGCAGCTGGAGCGTGCTGCACGTTAGGGACATTCGGGTTCTGGTGATGGGAGGGAAAATGCTGCTGAGGTCACTGTTTTGGGGATGACTGTCACCTGCCTGGTCCTGACCGTTTTCATTTTGACATTGTGGCACCTGGATACCAGGGTGTGCATGGGGCAGCGTGACAGCACCAGGGCTCCTAGGGCAGAGGCAGCAGAGGGTGCTGGGCAGACACAGCTCTGCTGGGAGCAGGGCTGGTCCCCAGGCTCTGACGGCTGGGTTTGCTCTGTCATTCCTCAGGAGCTCGCTGGTGACTTCAGCAGGCTTGGAAAGCCAGGGAAGGACCCCGTCTCCTTCACCGCCGTACAGCAGTTCTCCTAGCCCGTCCAGGTAAGCAGCGCTGTTCAGTGGTGACCATGAGACGTGGATTGGCTGAATGCCCGTTGACTTGCAGGAGGGGGTTTTACACGTGTTGGTGTGCTGGGCAAGATGCACATCTCTCCTTTAATTATAGGGTAACAAGAAACAGGAGAAACTCCCCAGCCTCAGGCACTGATCAGTCCCCACTACAGAGCCTGTCTCTCCCTCTTCTGGCCCTCGGGAGGGCTAAGAGAGCATGCAGTAGGGCTGGAATTAACTGTTTCCTGGGAGGGCAGGGATTACCCTGAAGCAGACAGTAGATGTGCTCCACTGGCATGTGTGTGCTGCTCATCCCCTCTGTGCTTGGCCTGCAGAGATGGTGAATGTTTCAGTTAAAGGCCCTTGTTTCTAAATTCTTGCATTGAATTAAAGCGCAACACTTCAGCTGAGGCTGAAAGCACTGTGGGCTTGAATTGCTGGGCGAGGGATAAGGGCAAGCGTGGAGGAGTGTGGCTCTTCTCCCCTTGCTGTTGAAGGACAGATCTGCACCTGCTTGGTTGGTTGTAGTTTGCTTGCAGCTGCGAACGTCTCCTTGCACTCTGCCTGTATAAAGCAATGCATGGGCTTTGTGTAGTAACAGGGAGACAGGACTAGGGGTAACAAATGCCAACCGGTGTGGTCGTAGGTTCAGTTCTAACTAAACAAGTTGCTCTAACTCAGCTTCAGCCTTCAGAAATGTTGTAGGGACAGCTGCCCAGCACCGCCACCTCCAGACACATTGGTGCTCAGAAGACTTCAATGGGCTGTGCCTGGTGACCCTAGAGCTTGGAGCTTTTGGGTGCATGCTGAGCTCAAAGGGAGCTGTGGTGTTGCTTCCTGTCTCATCCCTGCCTGCTGGGGAACCAGGACAGCCTTCATCTTCTATTCTGTCAATATGGCACCTGTTAGGGGAGGAGAGTTGAAGGGGATTTCATGCTGGGAGGTGGATGATCCTAAAATCTTCCTTAAGAAGGCAGTGTAGTCCCAGGCTGTGTGTTGAACACACTCAACACATAAACAGAGCCCAGAAAATGAGAAAACATAGCCTCAAAGCATACAGATCTGAAGGAGAAGAATATAGCTTAAAGCCTCGCTGACGTGATCAGATTAATTGGCAAGCACATACCACAGTGTGGAGTTTAATTGCACGATGCTGCTTATGCCATCACTTGCTAAGCTTTTTAACAGCTTATTCCTTAACTGATTCCTTTGCATTCTGGGGATCAGTCTTCATTAAAGGATTTGCCCTGGTTTCTGGACAGCAGTGAGTGGAAATTCATGGAAGTTCAGTGCAAATGCTGCCTAATTTTCACTGTTGACCTTCACGAAATGGGCCTCATCATATTCTGCTGGATCACAGGGTGCCAAGTCAATGCAGTGGCTGTGATCTAAACATATTTCTGCTCTCCCTGTCTTTCCTACTCATTCCCAACAGCTTATGTGGAGCAGACCCCAAACCCTCTAGTGCTGCTTCCCACTTTTCTATCTGCTTTGAGGAAACACTGAGAACTTACTCCCTACCCTGTCCAGGGTGGGGAATAAGACATTAATAAGGAAAGGTTGGAGCAGTCACTGAACCCAGAGTAAATGTGTGAGCTGTCCCTGACAGTGCTTTGATCTGGTGCCACCCAGGTAGGTCTCTCGCTGTCAATGCCGTGTTGGGTTCAGCTCTTGGCTCTGCGGGCACGGAGGACTCCTGGCTGTCTCTGTATTTCCTCGCTCACAAGCAGCAGTTCCCTGCAGGGTGGCTCCAGGCTGGCAGGCAGCGCTGGACGCGGCCCAGCTGGGACAGGCAGCGCAGGCTGTTTTGGAGTGGCCAGCAGTGGGTGCTCCTCAGGGTAGCACGGTGCACACTAGAGCAGCTCTCCTCGTTAACTGAGAGCTTAAGGGCTGGGCAGGATTGAAATGTGCTGACAGTTGGTCTTTGTTCTTTTTACTTTCTTTAAACACTCGGTTGTTGAAAACGCTTAGTAAGTCTAACAAAAGGTGCTTCCTTGGATGTATCCCACAGCAATGCATTTAATACCATTTTCAAAGAGTTTTTAATTACTACCAAGTAATTAAACTCCCTGTCCCTGCTTTATCTCTTTGTCTTTGCAAATGTATGGTCAATTTATGGTATTCTCTAAGGCTTGAGGCCGGTTAGCAGGTTTGGTGTATGTCAGTGCGTTTGGATGCTCTCTTGCAACTGGCTCCTAGAAGGACTTGATGCAGCTCTTGAGGAGCAAAGGGATCCTTTCGCCTGAGAACTTCTTTTCCTCCAAAGAATTTTGACTAAATGGAAAAGGTAGCACTAGAAATGTATGTTGAAGGTCAGGACATGCACAAGGTTTGCTGTTAACGCTCACATTTCCTGGTTAAAGCTCTGTTCGATTTACGTCTGTCTGACACCGTGTCTAACACTGAGGGGAGGCAGAGGCACCAAGGCCTCACCTTTCCACTGAGCAATTGGAAACTGTATTTTACTGATTGTCAGTGGAGAACCAAGGCTTCCATGCTGCCTTTTAGAGACAATCATCAGGTTAAGAGTCTGCTTTCTGGCTGGAAGAAATAAGAGCACACAAGGGAAAACATACAGAATTTTAAAAAATTAGTAGATGTGTGGAGAGTAGAACGAAGGAATCTGAATCACTTCTAGATCCTTCAGCCTTGATGAAAGATCTCCTGCAGTTATTAGCTCATGGAGCGGTGTCTTCATGTGCAGTGTGGAGATCTGCAGACACCTTCCTGCAGCTCAGCTTTGTTCAACGCCGTCACCCTAAACCACAGAGTACTCCTGACCTTCCCCAAAACCCAAATTCTGGTAATGGGATGCTTTGAACTGCCAAATAATTCACAAATTCCTCTCTCTTCCCCTGTGCACACATGCCCGTTCTTGCTGAATTAAATCTCTCCTTTCATCTTATGTAAAACACCTCTGCTCCGAGTGTTGGGCCCAAAGAAGTGACGCTTCCTGCTTCTCGGGGCAGACCCAGGCGTGTGAACTCGACTGACAACAACCGAGGCTGCAGAACCCTTCATTATCAATAAGAACTTTCTGTAACTGTGCTACATCCCTGCAACTGGTGTTGGCAGTTGTAAATAGCATTGCCATGGCAATTAATCCTAGAATTCTGGAGACTTTGGGGAAAGATTTGGGCAGCTATGTAGTTACATGTGGTGTTTGCATGGTTTTGTATGGCACGGTTTGTGTATGGTGTGGTGTGCAGACTAAGAGCACCAGGGAGAGCTGTCAGCTGGGGGAACAGAAATCAGACGTGATGCTTGGATGAAACTGGGAAGAAGTCTGAGGTTTGCAGAACAGGCCTGTCCCATTCTGTGTGTGTGTGATGTTCTGGCTGACCTTGATGGGTCTATAAATACCAGCTCCTATTCCCCAGATTTCTTCTCTCCCAAGTTGCCTTCTCCATCCTGTCATTGACTTGCAAATGCTCTGATAGACACCACAAGTTTGTATTCAGTTTGTGGCGTGCTGAGGCTTTCATGGAGGTGCCATTGCTGCAGCAGATGAATCCCAAGCAGCTCTTGGCAGCAAAGCCTTTGCTGGTGTCCTTTGTGAGCCACGAGCTTTTAGCCCATGCTCAGCGATGTCCTCCTTGGCTGTGGATCTGAGCTGCTGGAAACTAGGCCAGCTGTGGCCTGAAATAGCAGGGCTCGGGTTTTCCTGGAGGGAGCGGTGCTCGGGGTGTGTTGTAGCCGAAGCTATGGGTGGGGATGGCGCAAGGTGCCACTTCCCTTTGACGGGGCTGTGAGCCGCCTCCCAGCACGAACCCGAACCCGCAGCCGAGGGGATGCTCCCTGTGAACGGTGACTTAGGAAGATAAAACCTCTAAGGACCTGGCTGAAGGCCCACCCTTACAAGAGGCTTTCTCTGTGTGTCTCCTTCCGACAGCCGGCCGGGGCAGTTTTCTAGCAGCAAGTACGGACACTCCGTGCCCATCCCTGTCCCCACACAAATCCATAACTACCGGCGGATCGAGCAGAACCTGCAGTCTCCCAATCAGTTCGCCTCCCCGCGGTAAGTGCTGGGGCTGGGAAGGGGGTAACATCAGTGCAGGGGCTCTGGTGTTACAGCTTGGGGGTTGTAAACCAAACTGCTTTACAGTTTGCTCCCTGTACCTCTGAAAACTTCCCTGTGTGATGGGCTTGCTGTAGGGAGCCAGTGCGGTGTGTTATGTGGTAAAATAGTTCTGTGGTATTTCTGTAGCGGTGTTGAGATTTATTGGTTACCATGTGCTGTGAATTTTGTCTGTGTGCACATATGTGAGACAGCTCCCATCAACTTTCAGTGCAGGCTGAGCCCCTTTGAGTCTGACGGCTTTTTCCATGACAGCTTTGGGCTGGGTGTCCGAGCAGAGAGAGCCGTGCCCCTGGCAGATGCCTTTGTAAAAGGAAAAAGTTGAGATAAACAACTGAAATGGATGGGGCTACAAAACTTACCTGACTTTACCTTAATTGGTTCCTGTAGCCAGTCACACCAGAGGTGATGTGTCCTACACGAGGTGCATATCGATGTGGTTATGCAGCCAGGAGTGATTAGATCACGAGCAGTCCGTGCCTGTGAGGCAGAGCCTGTTTTCTGCAGGCTGTCAGGACGGCCCAGATGCCAGCCTTCAGCCGTACAGCCGACCCGAGTGCAGGGGAATGCCGTGTACGTCCGAGACACACAGGGCTTCTGTCTCTTCTCACTTCTGATCTCTGGGTTTCACAGGTTTGAAATGAGGGTGGGCAGCAGCAGCCCGGGTTGTAGTCGGGTTGGAAGGAGACTCAATAGGGGATTGTGGAGAGTTTAGACAGCAGGGGCATTCAAACAGAAGTGTCTGTGAGATGTCACGTCTTTTTTTGGATGAGTTGCTTTGGTATCTGGATTAGTTAAAGTTTGGATTTCAGAAGTAGGGTAATACCTATGTCAGTCTAAGTCTGGGCTTCGGCCAGCCTAATTCAGGATAAGGCTTATTCAAAGTGGACCCAGCAGCAGAGACACGATATGTTGATATTAATCAGGGATCAGCAGAGAGTTTGTTTTGTGCCAGTCTTAATTAATACAATCTTACGATCACTTCTTCAAGTGTGTGGCACATTTTGTGGTAAGCTCCTTCCTGTTTCCTACGCGCCTTGTATTTTTTACAGCAAAACTTGTGGAAAAGAGTCCTGGTTATCCTTTGGTGTATAGAGTGAGGGCTGTGGAGAAGGTGCAGAGGATGCACCCGGGCACGCTGTGCCCACCCCAGCCCTGGTGACGGGTGCCGAGTTCGGGTTCACAGCCTGCAGTACCGGTCGGGATCAAACCGTCCTGTTCTGCTCCTTTTAGTCAGCACTCCCTAACGATGAGATTAGCATCATCCCTGCAGGAACTCGAGGAATGGACACCGTCGGGATGATTCACACCCTGCTCTTAGCAGCATCTCAAAATCTCTGGCGTCATGTTTTTTCTGCCCCAGGAAGCCATATTTATCTCTTGCCATCACTTCCTCTGATCAGCAAATTCAGTATACACCCTTCAGGAATGGAAGGAGAAGTCTTCATCAGGCATTTAGCACGTGATGCCTCTTTTGCAGCAGGTCTGTCAAATGGGCCATTACAGCCAAGTGCCTCGTCACGTTTGCCACGTCATTCGACTGCAAACCTTGACGTGCACTCTTGTTTCTGTAAAATCGACCTCTGTCATCCGACTGGCTGGTGGATGCCTGTGACACGGCTTGTTTGTGGACAGATCTGTTGCTTGTTGAGGTGGTAATTACGTGTGCGTGCTCCTGGCCACATCGCCTGTCCTGCTCGTCTGCTTGCTTGCTCACCCCGTGCCTCGCGGGGTGCACTTGACATCCCACATCTTTCAGCAGCAGCAGTCAGCTGGTGGTTTTGTTCCTGTCAGATGATGTTCGGCCATGGATGGCTCATGTTCTGCAGTTACAAACACAGGGGAGCAGTATTTCTTCCACTGAACGTCTGGGTATCTTTTCTCCTTGCCAAGTGTCCGTTTCTGTGCTGTACATTTATGTTGCTTCAGGGCAAGGCACTTGATGAATATTAGGCCTCTAAAATCTGGAGCAACCTGAAGAGATGTGGTTTTTAGGTTAAGATTTTAAAGGATTTCTTTTTTACCAAGCATGTGAACACAGCAAGAATTCATTTGGCTGAGAAATGTAGTAACATATTAAAAGGGAGGAGGTGTCAGATCCTTAAATCTCAACTAAAGAAACACATTTTTTGTATTTTTATTTATTTATTTTCCGAAACGTAGCATGAAGTAAAACACACACCTAGTATGTAATGGCACTTCACGGGGATGACTCTGCCATTCCTGGGCAATGCAGCTAACCCTGTTTGCACTGCTGACACCCATACACCTTTGTTCCTTCTGCTCAGACAGCTTCATGCAGCATCACTGGGACAGAACCAGGATACCTTGGTGATGGCATCTCTGCCTTGAGCACAGAGGGCTTTTTTCAGCATATTAGTTGATTCCTGTCCAGAAAACCACCCACTGGCTGAGACTGATGTCCTTGGAACAAGGGAAAAAGTAGAGTGAAGGGTTTGATGAACAGACTGCTTTATCGTACAGAGGAGCGTAGTGGGCATCTTGGTAAAGGAGCCTGCAGAGGCAGAGAGGCATTTCAGTAAACAGAGTTCAGGTTGTGTGTTCTTAATGAGTGGTGAAAACGTGAAAATACTGAGAAATAATTAATGAATATACGATAATCCCCTCTGTCCCCAGAGTGGTGTCTCAGCACAGGAGGGACTCCTGAATAAAGCCCTCCTGGGGCATTCTGCCTAAAATATACACCTTGGATGTGGAAAGATGTGAAACTCAGCCTTGTTCAGCATTGATGTAGATACCTGACAGCATTTAAAAGTGACTTCTGAGAGAGGACAGGCTTTCCTTCTTACAGCTAAGCTAATCTCATTCTTTATTTGGTTTGCAAAATTTTGTTTGGATTGAAAGTCTTGAGAACAGGGATTATCATCTTCATCTGCACAGGTGTAGTCCTAGAACAGTGGGATTTTGATCCAGGGAGTGATGAAGCTCTGCTTCTGTGGAAGCAGCTCTGTGTGTGTGTGTGTGTGTGTGTGTGTGAATGGTGGTGCTGTTTTCCATACCCTTCTTCACTGATGTGGACTAACGTGTGTGCTGCCGTTGTTTCCTAAGGTCTGGTGCGGTCCGGAGGTCCAGCAGTACGAGTCCTCTTGGTTTTCCTAAAACTGGTGCTTCCCCTCCTTACCCTGGAGAGCATGGATCCGTGCCCAGCTCTAGGAAGCTCTCCTTTGGCGGTGCCAAGCCGTTTATGCCCTCACCACAAGGTAAGACATCAACTGGCGTATTGCTGCTCTAATAAAATCATCTGCTCTTCCCTGTAAAGACAGAGCTTACAACCAGCTGTAGCTGCCAGGTAACAGGGAATTCGGATTGGTGTGCTCTCCCGTGGCTCCTCTCAATAGATTATTTGGCAAGTGCTTTGGCCTCGGTAGAACGGAGAGGAAAATCCCTATTAGCCCCAGGAGAGGCGAGCTTTGTTTTGGTGTCTGCATCAAACGTTTTGCTGCCCTCTGAAGAGGACCTCTGTAAGTGCAAAGTATCTTCTACTGAGAAAAGCTGCATTGCTGGCAGAGCAGAATTCTGACCGGCTTTGGAAGGGCTTGAACTTCTGTAGCTGTCTGAGGTCTGGTAGCCTGATCCAGATGCAACCAAGCAATTCCAGTGGAAAAGGGATAAGAAAAATCCCAGTGTGCAGCTGGTGCAATCTGCTGTTTCCTATAAAAGGACAGACTGATGTAAGTAGCTATTCTTGATCCCTGGTGTCTCCAACACTGTGTTTAGGAGTCTCTGCTGGCGGGGAAATGCAGAATATTCATATTCTATTCCTCTGGATTAATATCACTGCAAAGCCAGACTAAAACTGGCTAAACTAATACTAGACACAGCTTGTTTCCTTCTTTTGCAGGATCTTTTGAGTACCCAGCTAGGGCTGCTAAGATGGGAGAGATAACAAACATCTTTCTATAAAACAGATGAGGCACAGTCTTGTTATTGCCTATGAAAGTTTAATACTAAGCAAATGTTTTTTATTGTGTTTCCTCAAAGTTGGAACGATCCCAGAGCAGCCCAGCCAGACTGTTATCCCCTCTTCTCTTGGGGCAGAAGTGAGAAGCCGGATTCCTGTTGCTGGTGCGTTGGACCTTCCCCTCGTTCCTCCTGTGGATCAGGCCAGAACCGTAGGCTCAGGGTGTCCAAGGTTGGGTATGGTCCTTCAGCAGCTTCTCTTGATGCAAGCATCAGGATCTCTGTGTGCTGGTAGGAGTCGGGGTTGATCCATTCATGTTACAGCAGGCAGCCTCTTGCAGTGCTGACAGACCCCGTGTCACAGAAACTCAGTTTTGGGCCTTTGAAGTCAAGGGGCTGAGGGAAGGAAAATCATCCCAAAACCCTCAATGCTCTCTCTGCCAGGTGGCCCATGTGATGTACAATTTCCTTGCCGCTGAAGGCTGACAGTCCAGACCCATTTCTCTGTAAGGGCTGCAGTGAAGGAAAGCAGCTGCACTTCTGTGTCCCTCTTATGCCCGCCTCTTCCTCCTGTAGAGTCAAAACCCAACCAGGCCTGGCAGATTGTGGTGCTGATCAAAGTGCCATCCTTAGCCATCCACCAGAGGCTTTGATCTGTAGATGTTTTAGCAGTGGGTGCTGGGATCAGGCTGACTTTTTGTGCTGGAACCAGAACGTGATGTGGTTTGTCGATGCGTTTGGGCCCTCCAGGTTCCTCGGCGCCCGAACACTCTCCTCGAGGGATGGGCTCCCGGCTCCACAGTGCTCCCAACCTGTCAGATTTGCA
>NW_010157926.1:52550-62379 GCF_000695765.1 Mesitornis unicolor
AGAAGATAACCAAGCAGCACTCTGATCCTCTTGTTGCTCACTTCGGTCATACCCCGGTCAGCCAGCCTCTGCAGATTCATGGCTTGCAGCACTGCCGGCAGCTCCGGTCCTCGCCGAAGCTGTCCGAGTTCATGCAGAGGAGCCCTTTGCCAACGATAATGGGCTCCCCTACAAAGGTATGTCAAGGAGTCTGCTGCTGGGTTTATCTCAGCGTGATCTGTTGGGTTATTTGCACCGCTGCACGATCAGGTAACTGTGACCCGGATTGATCGCCACTTCTTCAAGGGCTGTTTGGTGATCTGTGCAAAATGGGGCGGTGTCTGAGTTCTCAGTGGACACTCCTCGCTTGGCAGCGGTGTGCAGGGTTTTAAACAGGCAGTGAAAGGAGCTGCCCAGACGAGGCAGAAGTGCACGGGTGCACTGCGGTGCCCGGGCTGGCTTGCACACAGCGCCTCAGCTCATGATGAGTGTGTGTCCTGCGGCAATGCCCGGCGGTTCGGGCCGCTGACAGCCGCATGTCTCATGCGAAGCTGGTGCCATGACAGCGTGTTCCCTGCTTGTGTTAGGCTGCTACAAGTTTTCGGCAGAGTTTGCTGTCCTTTCATTTTAGTCTTTCTGGTACTGGGAGCAAGTCACTGCATGGGGTGGGATTTCTACCTCTTTATTCCAGGCAGGTTGTCAAGCGTACAAATTTAGTTTTGATAAATGGGGGGTGAGATGAACCTTTCTCCCTCATTTTAAAGACAGATACTCTTTTTTCCCTGTTCTTAGGCTGTGTCCCCGTTTGAGTTTCCCAAAACCCCAAGCTCCCAGAATCTCCTCACCCTCTTGGCCCATCAGGGGGTCATGATGACCCCGACACGGAACAAGACCTTGCCAGATCTGAAGGAGATGGGTCATTTCCACTGCCAGCAAACTGGCCTGGGATTGAGGCCTGTGGAAGAGGTCAAGGGCAGGTGAGCTATAGTCTGCTTTGGACAGCAGTGCTTCATTCCCTGACAGGGGATGTATGGGGCAAATTTCAGACCCTAGCTTACATTTCAGTTGTAATGTAGCATCTGCAGACACTCTGCAGTTATCTGCCTTGGGTTACAAGCAGATACGGTGTGGATTTTTATAGTCCTCCTCTAGAGGAGCAGGCCATGGCCTAGATTTTATAAAATGAAAGGTTCTCTGCAGCTTCACGCTGTGTGCAGTGACCAGAGTTTCTTCAAGCGGTGATCAGGGATCTTGTTGTTAGACCAGGCTCCCTGCACTCACACAGATGCGAGCCTTGCTCTTTGTGGAGCCTGTGCCTGTCACGGATGAGAGGCTGGTGTGGGTGTCCTGTGTCTGTGAAACCGTGCACACCGGTCTCTAGAGCAGAGATCTGTTTGGAAGCCACACCTGACTGTCACAAGCATCACAGGGTGCAAAGTCACTCATGTGTTGAGTTTTTTTAATGCGCCTCTCTGCAGACTGCAGATTTCTGCAGTGATTTCAAGGAGCCCTCTGTCATTAATTTAATGTATCTTCCATCAAAGAAAAATTGTGTTAGAATAACGCTGTAGTCAGTACGCCTGTTATTGCAGTTAGTCATGGTAGTTACAGGCTTTCTGCAAGTAGCAGGAGGCGCTTCATATGCTCTGTTGAAAGAGGAGGAGTGGTTATTTCAGCTCCAGGCTGCGGTGTTAAGTGGTTGTGGACCAGGAATGTCACAGACTGGAGTGGAAGTCGGCTGAAGCCTTGCACCTGGCGGCTTTCTCATGTTGTGTGTTCTCATTTTAGGTCTCTGAGCACAGGCAGGCTCACTGACCTGCTCCTGAAGGCGGCCTTTGGGGCACAGATCTCGGAAGCTGGCAGCAACGACAGCCTGAACAATGAGAAGCCAATGGAAATTGCAGGTAGGTGGGGAGGCCGGGCAGGGCTGGCAGGATGTCCTGGGCGGGGGGAAACGCTTTGCCTGTGTGCCCCCTGCAAATGGGAGGCTGCTTTTCTGGTGGCTTTTGGCAAAGGAAGTGACTGCCGTGTGTGAAGAGTGTAGTCGTGTTTGCTTTCAGTTGTGGAGCGCTCGAAGGTCTGTGGGCTACGCGTGCTGTGTAACTGCTGGCTGGCAGTGCGGTTTCTGTAGGCAGGGCTTCCTCTTGGCCCCTTCTGAATGCGATAACGTGGAAGTGGGGTCTTTCTGCCAAGCAGCTAAAATGTGAATGGCTCCGCAAGGGTGGGTCTTCTGGGCTCGCAGGTTGGGAAGCGAGGAGGGGAGAGCAGCTGCAGCAGTGCCTGACGCTGCCCAGGCTCCTGTCCTGCCATCCACACAGCCCGGCCCGGTCGTGTTCTCGGGGGACGCCTCCGAAGGGAGCGCTGGCCTGCGCTGGTCACCGCGGTGTCCCCAGAGAGCCTGCGGGAGCACACAGCCGCTGGGTGAGGCACGCCATGCTCTGAGTAACGTTCCTGTAACGTTCCTGTAATGCCAGT
This sequence comes from Mesitornis unicolor, assembly GCF_000695765.1. Taxonomy (NCBI): domain Eukaryota; kingdom Metazoa; phylum Chordata; class Aves; order Mesitornithiformes; family Mesitornithidae; genus Mesitornis; species Mesitornis unicolor. The sequence goes on from NW_010157926.1 coordinate 55,005, forward strand.
CTGCACCTTTCAACTGTCTCCCCAGCTCCCTCAGGTGCTTACGGAGGGACCCTGCACTCTGGTGCCCGGGCTGGGGGCTCTGCCAGCCCATCCCCAGTGATTTTTACTGTCGGATCCCCTCCCAGTGGAACAACCCCCCCACAGACCACGAGGACCAGGATGTTTTCAGGTAAAGGGCTGATACCTGCCTGTTCCAGTGGGAACGCCCGGGGCAGAGCGGTGTGTTGAATTCCTCGCTGCTGAGCACCGGTGGTTGCAGAGGGCTGCTCAGAGCACAGCCCGTGGGGCTCAGCCGGTCTCAGTGCCTCCAAGGTTCTCGTGCTGGCTCCTGCCAACCCCAGTTAGTGTGTGCACCAACACAAGGACTGGTGCCAGGCAGTGGTTTGAGAGACAGGCAAACTGTTCTTTACTTCATCGCGCTCTGCTTCAGGAATAGCCCTGCAGCTGTTCGTAGACCCGCTGCTGCTGCTAGGTCAGCAGACGTGGAGATTGTGTTGTGTTCTGACCGCTTTCCCTGTGGGATTTGGATGAGCTCTAAAAGTTGAGCGTGACCATTCATGCCCAACAATCTCAGTCCGTGAGTTCCTTTAGGAAAGGGCCAGGATGGCTCGGTATGGAAAATCCTTAGTGGTCTGTCTTACGCTCTGAGCCGCTTAAGTAGGAAATGGGCAAACGCACTCCTTGACAGATACCTCTTTTGAGATGCCAGGGCTCCAGCCTCGTCAGCCAACAGTTGAGGCTGTGCTAATTGGCGCTTTTGGGATGGTGTCTGGGAGCTGGAGTCTGTGTTCAGTTTCTGAAAATATTTGGACACTTGTATTTGCATTTTTGGCTTCTTTGGGTTCCCGTCTTAGCTGTTCCTCGTCTGAATGCGCTCGCCTCTGTTGTTTTAATTACTGCAGGGGAGGTTTGGATGGAACCATGAATAAGCTACTTGACTGGGATGTGGGGGGAGCATACGGGCTCAGTTCCTGGGTATGGCTTGGATTTCCATCATAGCTAAAACCACTCACATCCTTGATTGTCTGGGAAGTTGGGGCCGTAATCCCTTCTTTGTCTCACCTATTTAGAGGGTAAGAGGCTCTTACAAAGAGTCTGATGGGGCTGTAGCACAACGGGGTTACTATCCCAGCTACAGCCTCTAGCTACTACTGAAATGTTATGAATAGAGGATCCCGCTTTCCTGTATTGCATTTGCAGGGATAATAGCAATTTGGAAGCAGATCCAAGCACCAGTTTTTAGCAGGTTGATATTTGTGTGCTGAAGGGTCTGCCAAATAGTCAAGATCTCAGCTGGGATGCCTGGAAGAGGAGGCTGCTGAGCAGTGAACCTACAGCACGTCCGCTGTGTTGGGTCAAGGTGGTCAGAGTAAGGCTGCTTGACAAGCTCTGTGTATCAGCTCTGCGCAGTAACTCCTCGTGTTATAGTTAATGCACAAATGAATGGTGGAGAAGGGAGCTTTGCAGGCTGAAACTTGGAGAACCATGAGTAAAATCACTTGGCAGCTACAAAGGCAGAGCCTTTTCATGAATCATCGTAACAATTTCTGCAAAGAGCCTCCTGGAACTGCAGGGTAGCCAGAATGTGGTGTTGGTATATGTCCTTTCCTCTCTCTGAAAGACCTGGAAATACTCTTCCAGTCTTTGATGATTCACTTAGCTTTGAAGCATCGCTGCCAACAGCGGGGAGGAGAGGAGACTGTGCCTCTTTGTAGGTCAGTTGTGGATGATGTTGCTGAACCTTCTGAAGGCAGGGTAGGGCAGCAAATTAAATCCATGGGTAGGAGAGAAACATCATCAAAGGATCAGTGACAGTGGATGAGCGTTGTCTCGGTAGAATTAGCAGAGCATTGTAGCTGGCATTGGCATCCCCCATCAGACACCTACAGGGTGTCCTCAGTCCTGGGGCGAGGGTCTTGACTCAGCTGCAGTCACTTACTCTCTGCCCAGCCTCCTGTTTGTAACAGGGGGAAGCAGAAGGGCAGGGCAGCTACTGGAAAGCTCTCCTGGTTTGCATGTAGGCGGTTGAGGTTTTAAAACCATGATAAAAACCTCACGTACCAGAGGTGCTCATTCACTGATAGTGGTAGTGTAAAAGCTAGGGAACCAGTTCAAACCATGCTGATCCATGATGGGGAAGCTGGCTGTGGTGCTGGATGATAAAAATCAGTGCTTCTGAATTGTCTCCGTAAATGGCAGACGGTCTGGAAGGTGCATCAGGTCTGCTTGAGCTTGTGAGCTGGTGTACCTGAGTCACTAAGGAGCTTATGGTTATTCTGCATCAAGAGTCCATGCATCTTGCTCCAAAGTACCTGTTTCTGGCTCCTATCTGATCTGGGATCCTGATCCTGCAGGACTGAATACCTGACCTAACATGAGTACCTTCAGTAATTCTTTTGCCTGTTTTTCTTCTTCTCAGTGGGCTCCTCCAGCTCCCTCAGTTCTGGAGGCTCGTTCACCGGCCGGCACTTGGCGGTGGGAACTGGTGGGGATGCAGTGGAAGGCCCCTCGAGTCTCCGGTACGCGTTTGCTGATCCCATCACCGCCAACCTGGAGGGAGCTGTTACGTTTGAGGCACCAGAGCTGCCCGAAGAGACACTCATGGAGGTGGGTATGTCCCAGGGACTCGTTAGGGCAAATAACAGCAAAGCAAATCCAGGGGTCAGACGACTGCATGTTTGCAGCCAGAGATGGTGCACACTGGCCTCAGGAGAGCGGGGCTGGTGCAGTGCTCAGAGAGCCCAGGGTGTATTTAGCACAGTGACTTCTGAGCCTGCTACCGAGCTGCTCAGTCCATGAGACAGCCCATGGCTGGGTTAAAATCACCGCTTCCAAAGCTGAAGTGGCAGGTTTGAAACACCAGTGATCCGATGCATTCTGTACTAACAGCTTCTGGGGAAAACCTGGCTACTTGGGGCCTTTTCCCCTTTAAAAAGGCTCAGCATTAGTAATAGCTGCCTACAGAGCGCGAGTAGCTCAGTGCATGCAGTGACTGCCTGCGGCGTGCACCCAAGGAGGGATACGGCCGCTGCTGAAAGGAGCTGAAAAAGAGTAAACCTGACACTTGTGTCACTGATGGGGGCGGGGGACACCCCCGTTCTGCACCAGAACAGCTGAAGCAGATTGTGGAGCCGAAGGGCTGCCAGGCTCCCCTCTCTGCAGGCTGAGGCAGAGCAAACGCTGCTGTTGCTGAGATGTGTTTGAAATGTAGGTCAGGCTGCCGGTTCGCGTTGGAGGTGGGAGGTGTGTGCAGTCACGGTTTCACTCTGTTCGTGACACCTCCTTGGGCTGCCTGGGACTGAGGAAGGCTCTTTCTGTCTGAATTTTGCTGCTGAAAACCCCTAGATACCCGCAGAGATAGCATACATTGTGTTAAGGATGTGGGTTTGCTCTTCTGCTTCAGATTTTATTTAGCTCAGTTTTTTTGTCAATTGTGCATTGGATTGCATTCATTGTTTAATTACCTACAGAGCCGCAGGGCTGGGACTTTCAGCATTGATGTGATGGCAATATAGCGAGTTCAGCTGAGCATCAGCAAAATCAGCAGAGCTGCTGTATGCAGATTTTCCATCTCCTGTAAAAGTTTCTGTAGGTGCAGACAAGGCAAACTGAAGGCCAGGTTTTAGTTTCTTTTGCAGTGCTCTAACAGCAGAATAGAGATCGCTGTGGAAGGAAGGACCCTGTGACCCCAAATGAGGCCACGAATGGCGGCAGAGTTAATAGAAATATAAGCAGAGAGGAAGGATTGTGCATTGGTTAGAGATTACCAGGCTGAGACCTGCAAGATCTCAGCAGTTTCCTGCTCTGCCACAAACTTCTTGTATGACTTGGCAATTACTTAATCCCCAGGTTCCTCCTCTGCCTCTAAAGAAAAGAGAGGCAGATGGAGATAACGTTTCCTCACCTTGCTGGACTGTCCGGGCAGCAAGGCAGTGGGAGGAGAGATGCACGTTTCAGATGGCCAGAGCTGCCTTAGCAGCCGAGTGCTTGGGTCAGTGAATGAACAGCAGCAGCTTGCAGAACCTGAGCACGGGTTGCTTGGGTTTTATGTAAATTCATGTATGAAACATCCTTACCATCCCCCTTTGAGAGAACTGAGCCACTGAATATTGAAGATCAAGCAGGTCAGCCGCTTCTCTACAGAGAGCACAAACAGTGGAGCTGTTCATTTCCTAGGGCCCACAAGCATTCAGTTTTTCCACAAATAATAACTCCCCAAAGTTGGTTTCCGTGACTTAAGTGATGCAGCTTCCCAGAAATGGGATGGTCCCCTTTGATCTGTAATAGCAGGGGGAAAGCTGCTTTGAAATGAATGTAGCGCTTGGTGCGTGTGCCACTCGCGAGGCCCTGGCAAGGGGTTGCAGATAAAAGGTTGTCCTTGCTCTCCCTTCAGAGGACTTACCCAGAGCTCACTGCACTGAACGGGGAGGCTGTAAAGACCAAGGGCTAAGGGAGGGCTGGGCTGCCCAGAGCAGAGCTGTAGGGGCTTGGGGTTCAGGTGCTATTTCTGTAAGCGGGGCTGAGTCGCTGGCACAGCTCTAGGTGAGCAGCCCTCCCCGGTGTGGATTAAATCAATGGGTACTGCATTCCCTTTGTAACCCCCCCTCGGCACCCCTTCAACAGCAAGAGCACACCGACATCCTGCGCAGCCTGCGCTTCACGCTGGCCTTCGTGCACTACGTGATGGAGATTGCCGCCCTGAAGGGCAGCTCCAGCGAGATGAGCAGCTCGGTCACAGCCGAGTACCAGCTCCAGGAGAGCGTGGTGGCCGACCAGATCAGCCTGCTCAGCCGCGAGTGGAGGTAAGGGCCCGGGGGAGGCTGCCCAGCTCCTCTGTCACTCCCACCCGTGTATAACACGTACCAGAAGTCTTTCTGGACACTTCCCGCTGTCCGTATTTGCATCGCAATGTGCTTTCTTTGCAGCTATGCAGAGCAGCTGGTGCTGTACCTGAAAGTAGCGGAGCTCCTGTCCTCGGGGCTGCAGATGGCCATAGAGCAGATCAAAGCCGGCAAGCTCTGCCTCTCCTCCACCGTCAAGCAAGGTGAGGGGCACACAGCACCAAGGCCTGGGCTGGGCTGGAAGTGTTGAAGGAATTGCGGGGGTCTGGAGGGGCTGAGGGAGTGTGAGCCCCCCGGTGTGCCCAGGGCCTCGTTTCTTCCTGTCTCCTTGCACAGCCAGGCCTTATTCCCTGCACAGCTGGCTTTTATTTGCCCTGGGGGGAATGCTCCTCTCTTCACATTATGTCCCAAAGCTCTTGATTGTGCTCCTGTGAGCATCTTCAGCGTTAATCAGTGAGAGGGGAATGTACCTTATCTGATTCCTTGCACATCTCCATCTCAGGTGCTTATGTGTACTTGACATGAGTCCAGCTTAATTACACAGTGCGTGTCCTAGGGAGTGCTTACTTGGCAGATGGAGACCTGTCTTGTCAGTGATGGGTTTTGAAGGGAAGCAAAAACACAGGAAGTAAAATACGGGTGATGCCTGAGTCACCTCTTTGCTGGTGGTGTGGCCCTAGATTTGCATCTGCCTGGCTGGCGTGTGCTGTGAGCTGGCCGTCATTCCATGATTGGAAATGATTTAAAAACCACCGTTGTATATCACTGAGGGAGCTTTTTGAAGCACCTGAAGTACTTGATCACCAGTCGCCTGAAAGTACTCGTGCTGCCTTGGGATGGGGTGTAAAGAAAATAGAAGTTCAATACAATGAACACACGTATGTTGTAGCAAGCAGTGTGGAGCAAGATACACAGGTTTAGCTGCACGTTTTCCACAAGTTGAAGCTAGCAGGAAAGTTGTCATAACCCAAATTACCCCTTTTCAGGGCAGATTGCAGCTTCCAGATTGGTAATTCGTCCTTCAGTGTGTGGGAATCGGGCAAGGCTGGCTGTTTTGTTGTTCTCCCTGCTCCCTCGAGGTTTCTCAGGGCACAGTGAGGACAAGAGGGTTTTCAAGGCACTTGTGTCCCGTGTGTATGGAAAAAGCAGAGAAGCAGGACAGGACCCTGCCTGGAGCATCCTGGGGCAGTGAGTGCCAGGCAGGGTCCCTGCCCACAGCCGTTCTCTTTCCTGATAATTTGGGCACAGCTCCGAGCTCTGACTTAACTCCACGGAGGAGCACACTGCTGCATTTGTGGTGTCTGGGTTTTTAAATGGTCTCTCTTGACTCTCTTGTCGTGGAGTTTTTAATTTCGCCTTCCTGATGCCACCCAGGAGCTTTGGGGTTCCCACTCCCTCTCAAATTCCTTCTGAGCAAGGGATGTGACAGTGTGACCCCGACAGGGTGCGTTTCTGTGCCTCGATGCCTTTCTCTGATGCAGTCACAGCTCCTTTCTGCTGGAGCCAGCCTCTTCTCGGGCTCTCTGCTCCGTTATCTCTGCCTGGGAAGGCTGCATTTAGTCGTTCATGTGGTGTTGCCCCTCTGCACCGTACCTGAGAGAGGCTGGTTCATGGGGCGGGTTAATTTGCCTCCCCAGGAGCAAATCCTGCGGCGTGGGGGCGTTCAGATGTGCACGTAGCAGTTAATGCTTGTCAGATGTTGGTGGGAGTTGGTACTCGGTGCTCTGTGTAGATCGTGCCATGGGGAGTCTCAAGCCTGTGGCATTGCTTGCTGTTTGGATCATTTAGTCTCTCAGAATGGTATTTGATCCCCGATTCTCTGTCCCATAACCCTCCCGTATGGTTAGGAAGGGAGGTGGCCTTTCACAGCCATCGGAGTCTGTCCTTCCTGGGACAGCAGAGCCCCAGGAGAGATTCCCTTGCTCAGTCAGTGCCGCTCATCGCCAGCAGCCACCACACACAGCTCCTGTCCCTCTTCTCAGCAGTCGTCACCATTGAGCGGCAGCAGCTTTGTCTGCGCCACGTCTGCTGCTGGGGGCGCGTGAGACGTCTCACACGGTGCAGGCTGTGCCCTGTGCGGCTGAAGGAGCACAGATAGAGCTGGCCCCAGGTGGACCAGGCGGGTGCGGGCACTGCCACGTGCGGGCTCGTAACTGGTGGGGGTGACGGAGGAGAGGAGACAGACCCCGTTACTGCAGCAGGCGCTTTCCTGCCAGTCTTTCTTTGGGCTTTAACATAGCCCTCTGTCTTGAGGTTATTAATTTGAGGTCTTGTGCGTGGAGATTGGGGGTCACAGGGAGGAGTGGCACCTAAAGCGTTTCTTTCCTTTACTGCAGTTGTGAAGAAGCTGAATGAGCTGTATAAATCCAGTGTATCGTCCTGCCACTGCCTCAACATGAGACTGCAGAGGTTCTTCTTGGACAAGCAGAAGCTGATGGATCGGATCAACAGCATCACCGCAGAGAAGCTCATCTTCAGCTATGCTGTGCAAATGGTAATCACCACACCGTGCCTGGGAGCAGGGCTACACAGAG
>NW_010157926.1:62410-68456 GCF_000695765.1 Mesitornis unicolor
CCTGGTTCCTGCAGTGGCCCTAGCAGAGGGTTTGGTTTATGCTGCTGCGTGCAGCCTCTGGAGGGCTGGGTGAGGGAGACGCTCACGCAGCCGAGGGGCCGTGCTGGGAAAGCTGTGTCTGCTCTGGAGTGACCTCTTGGCTCGGGGCTGTTGCCCGCAGGTGCAGTCTGCAGCCCTGGATGAGATGTTCCACCACAGAGAGGACTGTGCGCAGAGGTACCACAAGGCTCTGCTGCTGATGGAGGGGCTCCTCAACATCATCTCTGAGCAGGGGGACATCGAAAACATCAACAAATGTGAGTGCTTGGTGACTCCTGTTTCCTCCCACTAGAACATGTGTTTTTCTGGCTGCACGAATCAGAAATGTCAATGCCCAGCATCCTTTTCTCCTTTGGCTGCATCTCGGTGGACATAGCAGAGACCTCTTGGCTCCTTGTAGCCTGGACTCCTGCTTTCCCAGCGGGAAAACCCTTAGAAATGCAGGTCCTTGTTCTGAGCTGTATTTTGAGAGCTCCCCAAGCAGAGCCATTGCCAGAGCTTTTGCTGTGTGAAAGATCTTGCTGAAGGAGGTGGTTTGGCAGCAGCAGAGGCCTGGGTTTGGTCTGCAGCTGGAACCATCTGATTGCACAGAGCATTGGGAACGTGGATCTGCAGCGGCTGTGGGGCAGAGTCGGCCACCAGCACGGTGAGGGCTCCTTCAGCTCTCCTGAAACAGGGCTGCTCGCCTGGCTGAGAAGGCACAGATAATCTTGTCACCAGCAAGTGCTTGCTGTAGTGACAGCTGAGCTCTGCCCTGCTTGCTGTGCTTTGACTGGAGGGGCTGATGGACCCTTCCGCACGCTGCTCCAAGCTTCCACCTCTCTCACTCTCCCTGTGTCATGGGGGTGTTTTTCTCCACTGCCACGGGCACGTGGATGGGAAAGGATCTGCCTCACCTGCTCGAGTGCATTTTCCCTGCCCTTACCGCTGGGGTTCAGTTACCAGAGGGGATGGGGGCAGCCGTTGCCTTTAGAGCAGCTTGACCTGGCCTGGGCTCTGCTCCACCACAGCCAAACCAGCCCATCCGTAGCCATCCCATCAGTGCGGCCGAAGGGAAAGGCTGGGGCTGGCAAACCCTGCGTCTGCCCTCTGCTGCCTGCCCAGAGCCTTTTTGGGCGGCATCCAGCATGCTCCCCGTGCAGGCAGAGCTCAGGACAGGTAATGAGAGAGGAGATTTCTGGCTCGCAGCAATCAGGCAGTTCATTATCACCGGCTTTCACAGCTGACACGCGGCTCAGTGCATAGAGAATGCTGAGCAGTTTTCATTGTACTGCTTCTCACCAAACCTCAATCACATCTTTTGTCCAGAGATACCGTTAATGCATCTAATAGCTTTCTTCTCCCAGTCGATACCCTGGTATTCCCTGTTTTACACTGTGTTCCAGCTTCCTGCTCGAGCTTTGCTCTGCTAGGGTGGGTATGCATTTTATTTTACATCTCAAGTATACAATTACTTACTTCTGAAAAGTGAGATGATAAATGTAGAAATACAGCAAGTCTTCCCGTGGGAGGAGTGAATCCCAGCAAACATGTAGGTTTTGGGAGAGTCTGGGTCTCAGACAGTGGGAATCTGGCACTGCCCGTGCTGGGCTCAGTTGTAAGCTGTGACAAATGGCACTGGAGACCTCGGGTCACCTTGCCTGCTGGCAAAGCCACTGCAGGAACTAGAAGTGAATGCACTGTTCCCGGCAGAGGGTGGTTCTTTATAGCATCGTGATACCTCTGTCAGAACTGCTGCCTCCTCTCATTGCTGGTCTCTCATTATTCAGCCCTTCCATCTGTCCCTTCCAGCCTGGCCTTTGTGGTCAGGGCCTCACTGACTCTGAGTTGGTCTGTGGTGACGATTCTCAAAGGGCTGCTGAGATTTGCTGAAGCTCTGCCTTTTTTGTTGTGTTGTTTTTCAATCTCCACCTTGTTCTGGTATCTTTACATTGCCAAGAAAATGAGAGGTTGATTTCTGTTGCGGTTTTTCTCTCCCAGGTAAGCTGTGCATCGAGCGCAGGCTGTCGGCTCTGCTCTCGGGGTTCTGCGCCTGATTTCGGTGTTGTCCTTCACGCACCTCGCCCTGGCTGATCACGTTGTTTCCAGTGGCCTGCTGCTGCGGTGGGAAGCGATGGTGGCAGCAGGAGACCTGGAGGATGAACTGCGCGCTGTTTCGTGCTTTGGTGTTTTGGGAAGTCGCTCCACAGACGCGGATTCCTTTGTGGGGACGTGTGACTGCAGCAAGCACCAGTACCTCCCTGTGCAGAGACCTGGGTGAAGACGTAGCCGATGTGGAAAGGTTTCCCTCGTTGGCAGAGGGATGAAGGATGGAAGTCTGCTTCTTCCCAGCACTTTGAAGGATAGGACTGCTGCCCGTCCCTCTTGCTTGAGAACAGGGTATTCCAGTGCTGTGTCCATTGCAGGCGATGGATGTGCAGGAACCGCTGGCTTCAGTGAGTGCTGGAGGGCGTCATTCAGAAATCAAGGCCAGTTCGTGTACTTTTCCCTACCCAGCTGAGAGCCAGGCATCTTCACGCTTCCTCGCAGCCCCAGGCTCCCCTCCTCGCTCTCCTCCGTCCCTTCTCAGGCATTGATGCCTTGGAGCGCTTACTGAACGGCAGAGGAGGAGTCGGCTCCCTTCGCCCAAGCGCTGCTCCCGCTCCTGCACTCACCCAGCGAGGTGAGGCCGTGCTGCTGGGGAAGCTGGCGCGTCCCTGGCTGCCCAAGGACTGGCCCTGGCGCATCCTTGGCTGCCCAAGGACTGCCCCTATCTGCACGGGCAAAGGGACTGCGTGGGACACGGGATGGGGACAAAGCGCCGCGCTCCTGTGTTCGTCAGAAGCCAAAATGAACCCATTCCTCCCCTGGTCCCCAGCTCACGGGATCACCGTGCTCAGCGCGTGTCTGCCGGGAGGAAGCACTAGCGCTGTCCTGCTTCAGCTGCCGGCTCCACAACCCCTTCCCACCCCAGACTGAGAACACTAGCTTTGTGAATCAAAGGAGCACTTTACACACCACGGGAACTTGGAGAAGTTGACTTTGCATCACACAACGACCCACGACAACCCAGGAACATCACGACTGTTAGGAATGCTGTTCCTTTTATTCCTTTCCTCGCTTCCTGGTTGTTTTATTGCACTACGTGTGTGCGTATATTGATATGTATTCCTAAGGGTGAATATATATTGATACCTATCTCTGGTTTGTGTGTAACTGTATGTATTTAACTGTACTGTATCTTGTGAGTGTGAGGCCAAAAGCACTGCGGTGTCTGTGCTGTTCCTCCTCCACACCAGGCAAAGCTGACTCACGGCCTGGCAGTACCACGACGTGTTTTGTTTTATTTAATTGTTCTTTTCAGGACAGTCAAGATAAAGCTCCGTGCTTTTGAAGAGCTCGCGAACAGGTGTTAAGATCCTACACACTTGCAATCGGAAATGCGTTTTTTAAGAGGTTTTATTTGCTGCTTCGTTTGTTTTCCTTTTTTATAAAGAACTCTGGTAGTGTTCAGTTTTACGTTCAGCATTTCTTCTGAGGAGGCTGGAGCCAAATGAGACTGTGGGTGAGTGGCTGAGTTCTGGCTGAGGATGCTGCGTGTGAGGAGAGCTGCCCGTCCGTCTGCGTGTGCGTGTGTGTGTCCTAACTTATCCGAGTCGTGGCAGTATTCTGGCAGCGCTGGGCAGGAGAGTACGTTGGAAAGCAACTTGAAACCTCAGGCGTTGTTTTTGGGGATCTAAAATGGTTTTGCACACGGTGGTTAAGTCCTCACTGCTTTTTTCCTCAATATTGGCACGCTCAGTGTGATACTTTACAAGGTTTCAGGAGCAGCTTGGTTGACTTTGGGTGTTTCTGGTCGCGGAGCAGAAATGCCAGTGAAGAAGCTTGAAATGCTTCCACTTGCCCCGAGCTGGGCAGTTTTCAGCGTGGCTTTCACAAACGCTTCAGTATTGGGCCGCTGACACATCCTGTGCTCACAGCCTGCTGCTGCTGCGGCCGTGTGCTCGTGCCTGGAAACAGAGACAAAACCAGACAAAAACCACGCACCAGCTCCCCCAGCCCTGGCCAGAAACACCAGAGACCCAAAGGAGACCCCTCTGAAAGGGTCTGACCGGCTCCGAAAGGGCTGCGCTGCGGGGGAGCGGTGCAGGGGGAGCCAGGACTGACCCTGCCGTGCAACTGCCCCAAAACCTCCCGAGCACCCCCGAGCAGAGCCGGGTCCACCCCATGCCCAGGGGGGGCTGATCTGGGTGTGGGAGCTCAGCACCAACCTCCCAGTTGTGCTTCATTACTTGAATGTATCAGACTGTCCACATCCAGTGCACACAAGTCTGTATTGCTCCAAAAAGCGGTGGTTTACAGACCTACAACCAGTGTAGATGTGTTTGTGTACATACATACGAGGATGTGTGTGTGTGTATGTGTAGGTACACACGCAGACACAAACGTGTATATATGTTTTCTCTCAATACTTGAAACTTAGCCACTGTGCTTGAATTAAAAGAAAAACCAACACAAAACCCCAAACACAAAAAAAAACACAAAAAAATCCCCCAAAAATGGGAGGGGGAAAAAAAAGCAACAGAAAAATCAGAGAGGTGATTTACTTTGCCATCACTTTGGTGACTTTCTTTTTTTATCTAACTGCATGTAGTGTGAAACCAACTTTTTTGGTGAGAAGTATTTATTGCTTTGTAGACAATAAGGTATGCAAACAAACAAAAAGAAAAAAGACAAAAAAAAGAGAAACGCCCCAGAACGCAGCCCCGGCCGTTGCTGAAGTTGCTCGTGTAGTCCCCAGCGGCTGCTGTCGTGGCTTCGTTGCTGCCGCAGCGCCTGTGTCCGGCGTCGTCAATAGAGCTCAAAACCCCCGGTGTGTCCCCACGTGTCTTCAGGTCTGTGCGAGCGTATGGCCGTGTTCTGTACAAGGTAATGCTTGAGGCTTTGTCAGCAGTTTTTATTTGTGTTTTGTGTGACCTTTTTTTTTTTTTTGGCTTTAAATTGTACACCACCAGTTTAAGGAAATAAAATGGATTTGAAATTGTTAGTGGCCTGTTTGCAGTGCTTTGTCATTGCAGGTAGTGCGGTGTCCCAGTAAGAGATCTAACGCGTTGGGTTATTTTAAACTCCGGGGTTTCTTTGTAATCAATAGTCGGGAAGCTTGCTGCTGCACAAGAGGAGTACTTGAAGATGCAGCGTGAGTACAATGATAAGATTTTGGTGTTTAATGACTCAGTATTTTCCTGCCGTGTCTGTACTCATTGCAATGTGTTATTTGGGCAGATTGGCACATGGCTTGGTTTTCTCTTGCCCACTTTGCTGTGCTAAAGTCACTGAACGTGGCAAAAAGCGCAGGGAGGACGCTCTGAGCGCTGGTCGGACTTGGGGCGCAAGGCGGGGAGTGGTGACCCCTGCTCTGTCCAAACCAAACTCGCTCTGGTGAAGAGCTCAGTTCTGCACCAGGGATGTCCAGGGGTCCTGGATGAGGGAGCCCAGTCCTTTGCTTACAGAAACCTCAGCTGCTGTGTAAGCTTTCAGCAGCCAAATGCCGTAATTCCACCAAACATTTCCCAAACTCCGCTTGCTGGACCATGCGTGTTATTGTTGGCTGTGAGCATCCCTGGGGGAGTCCTGCGTGACTCGGGATCACCCGTACAGCTCCTGGGCTGTACTGTGGTCTTGTATGAGAAGAGCCCATTTCAGTGTTGTCATTTTCCCTTGGCTGGTGCTGTTTGTTCTTGCCCAGCCCTATTTATAACCGCTGCTTCCTGCCCCTGCCGTTCCCACGCGTGAGGAGGGTCCAGCCGGGCTCTGCTCGCTCATTGACTCAATCCCTTCCTATGGAGCTGCCCCCACGCTGAGCGGCTGCGCTTTGATGTGGTGAAAACACCGTGGTGGTGCAGCCTGGGCAAGACCCAAGGGCAGAGCTCAATAAATGTAAATGCCTGTGAAGAAGTGTAAAGGCTCAGGTGGGAAACCTGTAGCCCAATGAAGGATGGAGCCCTGTGTGTCACACGCTCTGCTGCAC
>NW_010157926.1:68501-72813 GCF_000695765.1 Mesitornis unicolor
GAATAAAGTCTCTTCTAAAAGCACTGAACAGCTCACCAGCACCAGTGAAAACTGCACAGCTCTCTGGACGTTGGCTGTGACGTGACGCCGCTGTTGATTCTCGGAGAAAACAAACCCCAGCAATTCTTCCAGGGCATTTGGCTTCCTTCCCACGTTTTATATTTAGTTGTGGGCAAGTACGTCAGCAAAACCATGCTCATTCAACTCTGAAAGATCAGAGGTGGTTCAGTGACATCAAGGAAGCAGGAACGGGTGGGTGTGCGTTGAGCCGAAGCAACACAAAGATCAAGTATTCTGCTTCTGGTTACCAGCTCTTCCAGAGCTTCATTTCACCAGGAGTTAACTCCTTCACAGCCCTGCCGTGTTTGAGGTGACATCGGCTCCTCCTGCAGTGGTGCTCACTGAAGTGGTCCCTGGTTGCAGCGCTGATGTGCGGCCGATGGTCCTGTCCAGCTGTGGGGTGCGTGGTCCTGGGAGGGGACAACGGGAGGAGGGGAAGGGCTGCAGGGCAGGGAGGGAAGGCGCTGCCAGGGCCCTGTGGGGCAGGAGCTGATGCTCTCCAGACAAATCCTGGCGGATGGATTTCTTTAAATTTATTCCTGTAAGTATAGAGCTGATGATGGGTGCCATTACCCAGACAAGGAATGGCACGTAGTGTGGGGACACAAACTTCCCTGGGAGGCTTCTGTCCTACACCCAGCACTTTCAGGGACAATAGAGTCAGAACTGCCCCCCTCCTGGGAGCTGAAACCTGGCAGGGGATTTGGATGCTTTCAGAAAACACGTTAAATGATGTATTTCTAAGAAGGCGTGTAAACAAATAACGTCACTCACAGGTTTCTGTGGACAGAGGTGACCGAGTTTCCCAGTGTTCACGTTGTATTTCATGAGCCTTGCCCAAGCCCCAGCTGCTGCTGTTGGAGACCCCTGGAGCTGGCCCAGCCGCTTCTCGCGCTGTTGGACCTGGCTGTGCCCACAGCACGGCTCAGACCCACAGCCCTGGTGCAAGATGGGTCAGCTCCCAAAAAAGGTCATTCCCAAGGCTGCTGTGCACGGGGCAACGTGCTGCAGACCGACAGCATGTGGGGTTTGTGGCTGCTTCTCAGCATCTGCTGTGCGTGAGTATTTGCTTACACTGGCAGAGGGACCAGCAATCCACTGTGGTGGGGAATGATGAGGTTCCTGCTGCAGGGAATCTTGAAATACGAGTGTGTTGTTGCTAAACTCTCAATTCAGACCTCGTTTTAGGCAGTCAGTCACTTCCAGGTGAAAAGGGGCTGGTCTGTGTTACACCGGGAGCACCTGGTGGAGGAAGAACACTTGGCTCCATCTCAGACAGGAACATTCTCCGCAGCTGGAGGAGTTTCCAGTGCTTTTCCCTTGTGTTTTGCTGTGTGCTGTTTCCAGGTAATGCCCTGACGCAGCTGCTGGGGTCTGCAGACTGAGGCACGCCTCGGCCCTCGCAGTGCAGTGTGCCCAATTCCCAACACGGAGGTAAAGAGCTTTTAACTGCAACGTTTGGGGTCTCTGGAACCTCCAGTGCCAGGCAGCAACGAATATTTGTCCAAATGGCAAAAACGTGCCTCTGTGATGAACTGATGAAGGCCTGTGATGAAGACCTTTCTGCTGCGGGTCCCGGGATACGACTGACCCTGAGCACCAACCTCTTTTTAGGGGACAGAGGGGCTGGGGGTGCTCATCCTCTGCTGCAGTCTGCAGCTACAGCCGAGTGCTGGGTGCGCTGCACTGCCCGCCCCAGCCCTTCAGCGCACTGGAGATCAACTGAGCAGGGTTTTTCCTTCGCTTTAGCAGAAAACAGCTTGAAGAAACTGTCCTTCAAAACACAGCGTTTCTGCAGAGCTTTTTTTCTTTATTGCTTTGAAAGAAATAGTATTTCTCTGAAATTTTAAAGCAAATCCTCCTGAAATGAATATGTCCCTTTTCAAAGCAGACTCCGGAGAGGGAGATGAGGAAGGTTTGGGGTTGCATTGCCGCAGCAAAGCAGCAGCAGCCGCTGAGCGTGGCCGTGGGCTGCGGAGGGGCACGCACCGGAGGGGCCGGGGCGGGGGGGTGGGGAGGGGCCGGCACCGTGGGGTCCGGGTCGGGAGGAGCGGGTCCCCGGAGGACCCGCAGCGCCGTGTCCCCGGTGTCCTGGCAGGAGGGCGCTGGGGGGAACAGCGGAGCCCCGCAGCCACCCCCGGGCAGAGACAGAGCAGGTTTGGGACGAGCAGGCGGTAGGCGCTGCCCCAGCCCCCCCTGCAGGCTCCCGCAGCCCGGCGCTCCCGGCCCGGCACCGCTTCTCCCGGAGCCCCCGCTGGCCGCTCCAGCCCCGGAGCGGTGTGACCCTGAGAGGGACGGGGAGAAGCTCTGAAGGACGTGCTGTGAGTGCCCTTAGAATCCAGCGTGGAGAGCAGATGGATGGAGATGTCACGATGGAAATGAAATGATCCGCCTCGAAACACGGCCGTGCTCTAACCCTGTCCTGCAGCTCTTGTGCTCCGTGCCGGATCACTCCTGGGAGAGGTGCAGTTGGCTGCGAGTCCCCAGATGCGTTTGTACCTTGAAAGCTTTTACCAGGCTGATCTCACTGCTGAGTAAGCTTGATGGCAGCACTGTCGCTTACGGTCAAGCAGATGCACCATTCAACGTCCTTCAGTTTTATCAGTCCTATTAAACACGAATGAAATGTTCTGCTCCTCACATAAACAGCAGGGAACCTCGCAGTTTTTTTGCACCGGTTCCAATTTAATCCTGGGTATACGTGTGAGAGGAATGAAGCCTCTTGTTAATTCAGTTCCTGAAGATGCTGTGTGCTCGCTGTGCATTGCAAATCCAATCCAAGCAAGAGTGCTGGCTTTGCAGACCCCACACGGTGATCTGCAATTGGACCTTCTGCTCCACACCAGGAACTGCTGCCGTGCCTCTGCTGCCTCTTGGCTGGCGTTATGCGCCCCTGCCTTCCCCTGCCCTCCCGCTGAACTCACCCACAGTGGCAACTCACTTTAAATTCTCCTTGCCTTTGTCAGCTATGTTTAAAGATAAAACAGATAAATGACAAAAAGAGGCAGCATGTGCCATGGCACATTGAGCGCAGAGCTTGTCCTGCCAGTTTTGAAGCTCCTTTGCTGCCCTTGGAATGGGTGAGGGGCTGGGATACCAAAGCGTTTTTCCTCAGGGAATGTCCATGCAAGTGTTCCTCCTGTCCCACCACTGTTTTTCCATATGGGCTGGGGCCTTCTTCCCTCCCTCAAATTTAGCTGAAATGGGCCAAATTCAGAAATCAGGGCAGGGAGGGAGCAGTAAGCAGAGGCAGTGGAGGGACAGGCAGTGTGATTGCATGAGCTTCACTTCCTAAGGAAATGAGGCAAAAAAGGATTCAGACGCCCTGGTCGAAGCGATAGAGAAATCTGTATTCCTGTTTCCACTGGCAGCAGTGCTGCGCTGACAGCCGATCTTTTATCACTTCTCTAAACAAAGCGCAGCTGGGACCGTGTGATAAATCTTCCCCTTGCCCCATGTCGCTACTGAGACAACTCAGAAGTGTCAGTGCAAAAAAGGACGTGCTGCATTTCTTCCCCTTATTAGCAGAAATAGCAAGGCCGTGTTTCATGAGCTGGCCTGCTTGGAAATGTCAACCCTTCCACTTTCCATCTGAATGAATAAATGGCGATCTCTTACGCTAATCCCGCAGCACGGAGGGAATCTGCGTCCTCTCTGGGTAGCTCCAGCACATAAGCACTGAAGCTCGTAGCAGAACAAAACAGTTTCCAGGTGCATTTTGCTTTCTGGGAGGTACATGCTGTTGCCTGATAAGGCTGCCTGTTGTACTCAGCTTTCCCATTAAATGCATCACTGCAGATAAACCTGTTGCAGAGACATGAACGCAGTGATGGTTTGAGGAAGCTGGCTGGAGGAAAACCTGGCAGGGAAATAAAACCATAGGTGTCTGTGCTTGGTACCTGCACAGGTCAAACCTGCACAGAAAGTGGGTGGTGCAGGGACCAGCGTTGCCTCCTTCTGGAAGGGAAGCCTTGAGCTTTCAAGGACAGGCCGAGGTGTCCTGTGAAGTGTTTCTTCCCTTCTCCACTCGCTGTGACTGCAGTGCTGTTGGCAGTATCAGTTTCCCCAGGTGCATTTTTTGAGGGAAGAATGCACTGAGATACTTGTATGCCAGTATTTACCAGAGGAATGCAATTGTCCTCCTTTCCCCTGCTGGTGCTTGATTTAATAACCTGACAGGCCTTTTGCCTGCGTTGGCTCCTCAGTCTGTGCTGCAGGTGGGGCAGAGCAGGGGCAATGCACCCACAGCGCC
>NW_010157927.1:0-202 GCF_000695765.1 Mesitornis unicolor
GGGGGAGAACCCACCCCTCCAGACGCGCCCTCTGTCCCCGCTCCGAGGCAGCGCGCAGAGCGCGGCGAGGAGAGCCCCCTCAGGGAACGGAGAGCCCCTCGCCTCTCCGAGCGCCCAACTCCCCACCGCAGAGCCTGCCCCAGCCCACTGGCTCCCTGCTCGCAAAACCCTGAGAGCCGCGGGGGCCCGAGCCCGGGTGTAA
>NW_010157927.1:217-1315 GCF_000695765.1 Mesitornis unicolor
CAGGGCCTGAGTCAGAAGCCCCCGTACTCCCCCGGCCGCTCCTACAACTGTGCACGGTCCCGCGGGAGAGCGCAGGGGGCTTCAGGCTGAGGGCGGACGGAGAGTCGGGGGGAGATAAACGTGCACGGCAAGCACAGTCACACCCACTGTGAAATGCACTTGCTTCAGTTTTTCGAGTTTTCTGGCAGGCACAGCCACCCGAACCGAGAGGGATGGGAACCGAAGGTACATCCTTAAGAAGTTTAGCCCAAACACCCATATTTAAGAGTACAGC
The DNA here is from genome assembly GCF_000695765.1 of Mesitornis unicolor. NCBI lineage: Eukaryota > Metazoa > Chordata > Aves > Mesitornithiformes > Mesitornithidae > Mesitornis > Mesitornis unicolor. The sequence goes on from NW_010157927.1 coordinate 492, forward strand.
TGTTTCTGAAGCATTGTACACACACCCTACAAACAAAATCACTGCTTCCAGAGTGCACAGTTAGAAAGGCATATTTAAAGGTAAACAAAGATGACAAAAAGCAGGAATAAGAACTTGTGACTTAATTCTGTGTAAGACTTGATTTTATTTAATACTATAATGTGATATTTAGACACTCCAGTTTCCTTTCATTTCTGTACCTTTAAAAATATGGATGGGAAAGGTCATACTTTCCTAGGCACACAGCTGTTCCCCTCTAAACTGGCTCTGTAAAGAGGCAAACGTGTGTCTTCTCTATGGACTTTCAGGTTGTGCGACAATTTAACCAGCCGTTACTCTTTGCAAACTTTGTAGACACTTTTTTATTTCACTGCTCGCTACACCCCACCGTGTTTTCATGAAGATTTCTCTTTGCCTTGACAAGCCTCCCTCGCAGACCGTGGATAGCTGAGAGGTGCCTTCTTACCCTGTCACCACACCGGGCTACTTTGTGTCTCAGACCTCCCTCGGATCCTTCCCGAATCTGCTTTATTAATGACAAAACCAGTAAAAAACACAGGGCACGCAGGACTCCCGGAAACTGTCCACGCTTTATCATCCCCTCAGACAATGCAGAGAGGCAGGGCTAAACCCGAGCGGGCTCCGGGACAGCAGCGCGAAGCCCTTCGGCATCCTGCCACCTAGTGGAGCCGGACCCGGGACGGCCCCGCACCCTGCACCGCACCGGGGGGAGGTGGGCCCGGCCACGCGGGGCGTCTGGTGCCGGACTCCAAGGAAGCACTTTCCGCCGCTCCCTGATGCGGCGGGGGCGGCCGGACACTGCT
>NW_010157927.1:1346-25706 GCF_000695765.1 Mesitornis unicolor
CAGGATGCTCAAGTAATAGCCAAGGTGAGGACTCAGATTCCTCCTCTGGTGAAGCTGGGACAGGACTGTGATCCACAGTCTCCATCCACCCCTGAACCAAGTTCTTTGGGTAGGCCATGACCTGCAGATCACCCGAGTCTTCAAAATTCTGTCACTTAGAAAATGGCGAAATACTAATCTAAAGACAAGCTGGAAGTGGAGTCTTAGGAGCCACACACACCCCACCCACTGGCTCTTGCCCGTTCTGGCCTTCTGATTGCTGCTGCAGGTGACTAAGGCAGAAACAGCACGGGATTAGACTCTTTTTGTAATTTACATTAGAAAGTGAGGTATGTTAGTCATTTAAAACCTTCCATGGAACAGGTCCAAACTGCTCAAAATGTCAATGGAGTGTTTTTCATAACAGTATCGTCTTGTTGCTATTACTACCACAGCTCAGGAGCATTTTTAGCAAATTTGGGACTAACAAAGACATCCCATCAGTCACTATTGATTATGTAATTTTTACATGAAAAATTCTGCCACCCTTTACATGTCAAGCTCTCTAGATCCCTAATTTTGAACATTTATTCTCTAAACTTAGAATATTTCTTTGCCTGCTTCCTTAAGCACCAGCTCTGGCTATGTTCAGCACCATCAGAACTGTGGCAGTGATTATTTCCCTGCTCCATGATCTGATAGTTTTGCAAACAACTCTGCTACTTAAACACACACACACACCCCCCCCACTGTCACAAACTCTTAACTAGTTGCATTTTACAGAATCATTTCTTGTCATTTTTCTCTTAACTGTTTCCACAGTTTCCAGCCGTACAATTTCTTGCCTTTTTTTTAATAAGTGAACATTTTGTAGTTTCAGAGCAACTGTTATTCCTAATCTTCTCAGGGATCTTGAGCATTCTCAGCTGACATGAATACAAAACTTGTTATTAGCAATCCTGTGAGTAGGAATAAACAGTAATATTTCTATTCTCTCTAGGGAATGAAATACCTTCAGTTTTAGTATTATCTATTAATTTGATTTACATTATCTTCTTTTACTTCTACTGAAATGCAACCTGATACGACAACAGCCGCTTTATCCTTTCATTGCATCCACACCCACCATTTATCCAACTTTACTCTGTGTTTGAAGAAAATGGAGTGAGCTGAGTTACAGAGCCAGGGGGCACATGAGCAGGAGGACAAGTACAGCCTGGTTTCCCGTGCCATTGCTGCCGTAACTCTGGCTACTGCACTTGCACAGGGGTACCTCAACCAGATGAGAACCAATGTGCTGTGGTCAGTCTGAAATCACACACGTGACAAACAGACTGGTTAGATGCTTTCATGTTCACAGCAACTTAGAGAGATTTATACCCTCGGGGCTGTAACCCTGGCTTCTCTCCTGCCCTCAGGTACATGCTCCCATTCACCTCCAGGACCACCAGACTGTGTGTAAAGCTGCTTAAGGCTTCTGGTCTAGGTGAAAACCCCATCAGAGTAGGAGGAAAACTGATTTAGCATTGGTGCCAAGGTAAGTAAAGGTACAAACCCCTATAGCAAGGGGCAAGGCAGGAGAGAGGCAGGACAGGGTGAAGACTGGCTTTAGCTGCCATGGAGTCACCAACGGAGTTTTGCATCCCCTTTCTTAGGTACAGCAATACAGTAAGGGTCTGGAGCTTTTTTGGTTTTAATCTGACTGCTGATCATCAAGGGCAGAAGAAATTAATTTTATTTGAATCTTTGATTATATAATGTGAATTGACAAAGGGGTAGAAATTATTAGTAAAAAACATAAAATCTGATCATATTATATATCATCTCCTCAGAAAACAAAGCTAAGGAGCTGCCAAAAGTAACATTAAGTCACTGATTTTTTGCTGTTGCTTAAAATGAAAAAGTGTTTTGTTTAAGCTCATAATTCTGATCTTCTGAAAACTTCGTTCTTTAAAATAGCCTTGACACACACCCCCCTCCCCCCCTCAAAAAAAAAGGTCCTTTGCTGCAGGGATAGAGAAAGAGAAAACAGATACCAAGGTGAAGTTTATTTTCTTTGTTCAGTGGTTGAAGCAACCAGACTTATTGACCAAATTTCTAACTGAACCCTTAGTTTTTTCTGAATCTTTTAATTAACTGGAAACTATTTGGGATGCAATGTTTCATTCAACTCAAAAGCAGTCCAGTCTACTCTCCAGATTTTTTTAAATAAAAGCAGGAGCTTGATCCACAAACCTAACAATGGTCTTTCCCTCAAGCTTCTCAGTGCCCAGCCGGACTCTAGCACACTTGGGTTCACTTCCTCATTCCAAGTGATTTAAATAATGGTGGGAGGCCTTGCTTCAATCCCTCGTAGATGAATGTCCTTAAGATATGGGGCAGGTACAGCTCCTCAATATCTCTGGTGAGATGGCTTAACTTCATCGCAGTGCCAGCTATTCTTGGGAGCAGGCAAAGCAGTGCAGCCACCTTTCCACACAGCAGGCCTTTACTTTACCGTACAGTTTTCACTTACAAAAAAGGTATTACTCTGTCTCAGAGCTGCTCACACATCAAGATACACACTACCTAAAAAAAGGGTTCAAAATAGTAAAGCAGTAATGAAAGAACTTTGTCAACTAGAATTACATGTATCATTTCATATTCAACAAAAGCATTCTACCCGATGGCTTACAAATATGTATTTTTAGTTGCTGAAGTCCCCACAGTACTCTCTAGTTGTGGATAAAATAGCAACATCTTCCTTTTCATATTGCTTGTCAGTTTTAGCTTATACTGCTAACTCCAGAGAGCTTCTCTATTCCCAGGAAATACAATGAAAACTGAATCATAACCAAGATAAAAGCTACCACAGCACTAATTTTTAAAAAGTAAACGACTCACAGATATTTACCAGGCAAATAGGCTTTGAGTCACCATTCGTAATACTTTTAGAATATAGATGGACAGAACATTTTATTTTTAGGTGCAGAAGATGCCAGCCTGACAGTTGCTGCACCCATTTACATGAGCAAAAGCTGTATCCCTATGCATTGTCTAAATACTGCTAAAATTGTTTCAATCAATGCTTCCAGTTATCTGTAGATTAACATCTTTAATCTGTGTGCACTGGTTGCTTTTGGCAAGCAGAGTAGTGTATGCTTTCCCACTGTGCATCATCAGCATCTGACTATGTCAAGCCAACGCGTGGTCTTGATAAATTACTGAAACAGTTCAATATTCCAGGGAAAAGAAGCAGATCTTCTACCAGGCATGTATTTCTGTGACACAAGGTATGGAGCTGGGAGGTGAAGGACTGTGAAAGTACCAGGCTTTTCATTCTGGACAGGCAATATGAGCAGAAGACAACACTGTGATAAGCTCTTACATGGAAATAATGAAAGGGAAAACAGAGATGAATACATCACAGGCCTGATGTAAGAACAGAATAGCTGTGTATTGGTGTGTAGTGCAACTCATACTGAATTTGCAGAGGTTGATTCTACAGACACTCCAGACCAACCTCTTCAAAGCACTTAAAATCATATAATCTTCAACAAAAATTGTAACATCACACTAGAAGGAGCCATCAGACAAAAGTCTGACATGTTCACATGCTGCCATTTGGTCTGTGAAATTAATACCAACTGCAAGAATACCTTTTTTAACTGGAAGGTATTTTTAAGCCTTTTGAAATTGTTGATACAAAATAAGGGATTATTTCATTCAGAAGCACAGGATTCTGTGACAACTCATCTCTCTTTGTACTGATAGATGAGCCCCCAGAACCTCAAAACCAGTAATAACTTTTAGATCTGCTGAAGTGTCACCTTGATCTGCCTTGCTACACGATCTATCGAAGTAATCACTGAGATCTTGCTGACTAAGCTTACATCAAATAAAGTCCTGAAGGAACTTGAACCTGAGAAGAGGAAGTTTAGAGTGTGGCCATGATTATATAAGAAAGTCATACTACTCATTTTAAAGCATGAATCATAAAAGCTTTGTTAAAATGGTACAAGGCCTGCTGCTAGTAACCCTCATAATACCAAGATTTGTGGAGAGTTTCATCAGTTTGGATGTTAATCAGATATGAGAACTGTCCTGGCAGTCACCTGCATTAAAAAAAAGAAAGGAGAAAAAGGAGACACTTCACAACTATTGAAGTTAAATTAAAAAAAAAAATCAAGATGATGCAGCAATAGCTTTGGATGTAGGGGCACACTTTAACACTTTACACTGAATAAAGCATAAATTTTTTCTTCGGAAGCTGAAGTAGAAAATGAGCCGGTGGTTTCCCGAAGAATTCAGGGTTGGTTTGCTCTCAGTCTAGAATAAACGTGAGAGGAGTTAAAAGCCTGAGAATCCAAGTCTGACAAGCTTGCAAGGTTTATGTTTCCAAAGATAGCTTTAACTTCTTCCTCTTCATACTGTCATGTAATAATCCTAGAACAATGATATTATTGAGGTTAAAAGGGCAAAAATCCAAGACTGATACCTTCTGAGACTCAATAAAAGGCACATGCCGGCAATCTTAAACAGCTGAGCAACAAAGATTATTGAATCACCTAGAGCATAACAAAAAGTGCTTAATTATTTACAACTGTCTGAAAGAGAAAGAGCTTGAGTTCCTGACAGAGCACTGGCATCCTCTTTACTGGACACTCTTACCACAAAGATCATGCAGCCTAAACTCTGCCTTGTGAATCCATACAGTGCAATGAATTCACTACTTTTTAGAAGTGTGCTTAGTTTGGTGTATGCTACTCTTGACTAAAATAATTCCATTTGGTTCCAAATATTTTCCAATCTCAATGGAAAAAGTTTGAAGCAACCACCACCATTACTCAAGTTACAGCATAACTGTAAGAACTGGCCTTTTTTTCTGGTCTGGAAATAGCCTAAAGTTGCCTCTGCAATTGCCTCTTCATTAAGGAAGTTGCCTCAATCTTCAGAATAAAAATAAAAAATAAAGAAGGGATAACCACCTCCCTAAAGATACCCATGGACTTTGAGCTCACTGTGGGAGGAAGAGGGGCTGACAGTGCTCCACATGGAAGACAAAGGGCTGGGTGGCATACAATCCCCTGTTCTCTATGCCCTTTTCTCAGCATTCTCAGATGACAGGTTTAACATCTTTGTTGGCAACATGGACAGTGTGTTTGCAGCCCAGAAAGCCAACCGTATCCTGGGCTGCCTCACGAGAAGTGTGGCCAGCATATTGAGGAAGGCAATTTTCCGCCTCTACTCCAGTCTCATGAGACCCTACCTGGAGTACTGCATTCAGCTCTGGGCCCTCCAACACAAGAAGGACATGGAGCTGTTGGAGTGAGTCCAGAGGAGGGCCACAAAGATGATCTGAGAGCTGGAGCACCTCCCCTAAGAGGCCAGGCTGAGAGCATTGGGGCTGTTCAGCCTGAAGAAGAGAAGGCTTCAGGGAGACCTTATGGAGCCTTCCAGTACTTGAAGGGGGCCTACAAGAAAGATGGAGAGGGACTGTTTACAAGGGCGTGTAGTGATAGGACGATGGGCAGCAGTTTTAAACTGAAAGACTGTAGATTTAGATTAGATATAAAGAAGAAGTTCTTTACTATGAGGGTGGTGAGACACCGGCACAGGTTGCCCAGAGAAGCTGTTGCCCCCTCCCTGGAAGTGTTCAAGGCCAGGTTGGACAGGGCTTTGGGCAACCTGATCTGGTGGGAGGTGTCCCTGCCCATGGCAGGGGGATTGGACTGGATGAGCTTTAAGGTCTCTTCCAACCCAAACCATTCTATGAGTCAATGACTTAGGTTAGTAGGTTAAAGCCCTGTGTTTAGCTAGGGTTCAGAAAACCTGCAATGGTTTAAAATACAAAAGAACAAGGATTGGGCTCACTGGCTGACATTTTCACAAAGGATTTTCTCCCTGCCAAAAGGAGAAATGTCTTTTTTTAACTTTTTTTTTAAATGGCAGCTGACAGCTGAGTATTACAAGTTACTGAGTTTAATTAAAAACCTTTCACATTGGACACAATGGATAATTTATAGGAGGTGAAAAGTATTTCTCATCATGGGATCTTGCAGCTACTTGTGTAAGCCAAACAGGTGCAGCTGCATTTTAAATAGTTAAGATTTTTGAAGCTAAAAGCAAGAGCTTTGAGGCTGTGTAAACTTAGGTTAAGCTGTGATTTGCATACGTGACAGTAAGAGAAGCCCACCATTACACAGCTATGGAAGATAATTGTGTTTGTTTTGTTTGGTTGGTTTTGGTTGGTTGGTTGTGGTTTTTTTGGTTTTTTGTTTGTTTGTTTTACAAAATACTTTGTGACTCTCCCATAAGAAAAAAGGTTATGTTACAGGAAGGTACGAATCATGTTAGACATCACAGTACAGTGATATCAGTGACAAAGCAGGTATCAGTCTTCAAGACATTGACCACAAAACTGTTTTAAATAAGCATGCCTCCACTTAAAAAGGAATCCCTGGGATTTAAGGATTCTGATGACACTTTCTAACAAAACCTGCTAAATCACCAGAACATAAAGCTTGATCATCAAACCCAGTCTGCCCTTGTTGCAAGCAAACCTGCAGAGCAATTCAATACTGCACACCTCCAGGTGCTGCAGGCCAAAAAGTACTTCCCAGTGTTCTAGGAAAATTAAGGCTTGTTGTAAAATACTGGCTACCATAGTTAACACTGCAAAAAAAAGGAAGCAAGGGACATTGAGGACATATAAAGCAACTCAGGCCTCTGACTTTTCACTTAGTTATTTACTAAAGGAACAAACTTTACATATCGAGGATGTAATGTCTGATACATAAAGGAATAAAAAGCTGGTCAACCAAAGATTAAGGAGTTTTACAAAGACCCAAAAAAAGGGTAATGAAAGTCACGCTCCGCTAAGTTCTGACCATGAACTTGAACGACAATATCCCACACTGTAAGAGTCCTACCCAGGTTCTCATTCTGAGATGAGTCTCCTGAGTTTGCTCTGCCAGAGCTGCTGCACTTGAAGACAGCCAAGCACCCACAGTCATGAGCTGTTTAGTGGAATCCAAGTTCCAATCCCTCACTTTAACTCTAGCTTTCAAATGTGGAATGGTGGGTTATTATGTGTTTTTTTCCTGAAAGGAAAGGTACTCTTTGACAGGAGGAAAAAAAAAACCAACCAAATAAATCCAAACATGTCAGGTGTCTCAGTTTCACCCCACAGCAGAATGGGAGAATGGATAATCTCACTGTTTTCTTTGGTATGATGCTAGAGAGAGCTGGCAACAGTGGGTTTTGATAGAAAATAATTGAAAAAAAGATAAATTTAACAGCTCTGAACATTGAAATGACAGATTCACACAGTTCTAAAGAGTTTATGGGAGAAAGCATTTTCAAATTAGATTCTAGAATCTACAAAGGCTCTTTTAAAAGTTCATTTTTATTTTCCTACCCAGGGGTTTCTATAATTAGCTAGCTACATTAAGGACTATTATATTGGTTAATGTCATCTTTAAGTGGACAAATGTTACCTAAACGTGCTCATAACTACCTCCTAAAACGGCGAATAGTCACAGTAATTTTAAAGTAGTTTGAAAGAGCCAGGTATACACAAAAAATATACCTCAAACATTGCTTTTATTACTTAAGAAATGAAAAATATTTGCAGATATGACAGTTTTATTTCTAAATGCATTTATCGCAGAACTTTAAAATAGCAGTTTAATACTTTACCCTTGTATAGACTTCTCCCTTGCTGGCATACAAAAACTTAATTTACACTTCCCTGTGCCAGTATGAAAGGAACAATATGATCTATTCATGCACTCCAATGGGTTAGAAATTAGTATAACCATTGAGGGAAAGAACCAGCTGTGGCTCTAATTATAGACAGCACAATGAAACAGGAGTGGACAACACAAGGTAGAAGTCTAAGTTATGAGATAGAAACTAATAATAAAGTAGTTCACTATATTATAGAGAAAAGTAATGATTTCTCATCAAATATTTGTTTCAGTCTCATTCATCTTTTCTCAGAAACAATGCAACAATAGACTAGAATTTAGAGAACACTAAAAAAAATTATGTATTTTAAATACTATATGGGAAAGACAAAGAATATCAAGCACTTCTGTTTACAACTCTGCGTAATACATAAGTAAAAGGAAACGCCTTTGTTATTCAACACATAATTAAGCTGAGAAAGTCAATGACCCACAACTTTGTTAAACTGACAGGAACTCATGACATAAAGAGAAGAAAGGGAAATATGTAACAAATTTACACCGATTACTTATCAAAATCTGAAATGCCTTTGTCTTAAGACAATCTCTATTTATATGAATTTAGGAGGCAACACCTGGTATATGCAGCCTATCACAAAACACTCTGTTACTGTAGCTTTATTCTTTTCCCTGTGGCATCCTGTACAGGATCCTGGCTAGAGCTGGCAATCACGGCTGTCACATGCATTTGGCTAAACGAAATGAAACGAAAGAAGTTTTTAATGACATAAATTGAGACTATTTTATTCTGACAGAAATACAGTACTGCTTTTACAGCTGGAAAATGAGGAACATCATCTGAGTACTAGCAAGGAAACTAAAGAATAGGAACATTTATGCATCCCTTGGCCGCAGAGTAATTTCATTTTTTAAATCAGAAATAAGATATATTTTCAGTTTATTTACTTCATTTCCTTACAATTTATTTTCCTAAATACTGTGGTGCTACCTACACTCAGCTAAATCAGGATTCTACTGAACACAAACACACAGAAAATTATACACTCTCTTTCCTCAAGCTACTTTCAGTCTGAAGCTAAGATACAAGAAATAAGTAAGACAACTTCTCAGACTGTGAGAAAGCCCATAACAAGAAAAGGTAGCAGCATGCATATTAGAGACCTCTCTTTCAGCTCACCCTTTTCCCAACCTCAGCCAGCTTTCTGCTCCTCTCAGTAAAGGAAACCAAAGATGCTTTTGAAAGAGCAGGTCCACCCAGTTAGGGCACACCGTGGAAGGTATAAGGATGCCTGGGATGCGTAAGAAGAGAAAAGACAGAGAAGTAGACATTCATGGTTTTTAGAAAGAAGAAGTTAAACAGAGGTGTGGTGTGATTTCCTACCTCCTTCCTTAGGGAGATAATAAAGAACACCATTAAAAAGACCAAAGCTGGAAAAAACAGTTCAAGGTTGTATTCCCTGAACTCCATATACAGGCTTAGGGAAAAGTAGAAACACTGAAGGCTGGAAGAAAGGGAGTAGCAGAAATAAATAAATAAATAAATAAATAAATGTTATTCTTCAAAGATTGTCAAGAAAGGAAACGAAAAGAGAATTTTTTTAATGGATGCCATGCTGAGAGATACAGCTAAAACTCTACTCATATGGCAGACACACCTCATTTCATGTACGTGTTGTTGGAAAAAAGGTGCTATAAACAGTAAAAAAAAGGCCAAAACAAAAAAAAAAAACAAACAAAACACAAAACCAAAACTTAAACCAATATACCTGTCTTGAGAAATGTCACAGGAATTCTGAATACTCAACATATGACGAGGAGGCTTTCCTAAGCCATGAGACATTTCTTTACCATTCAAGCACCTTCTTGTCTAACTACAAATGTCTGTAGTCTACTACACACACCTGGGGAAAACTCACTCTCACAACACAGGCTGGAACATCAAGTGCCTACACTCAGTATAACACATCCTCTATATCCAATGAACTTGAGTCGGTAGCTTGTCATAAACACTCCGCTTCAACAGACAGGAAGAGCAAACAGCTTCCCTTGTGAAAAAAAAGTTGATCTAAAAAACAGTGAGGAAGGAACATCCTCCATATAACAGTGCTCATGAGAAGGGAATGTTGAAATTTTCTCAGCAGGTATTACCAGTAGTAAATGCATAGAGATCCACTGATTTCCACCTGGGATATCCCCCAGGAATATATCCATGAGAAATTAAATTAAAACAGGTGTGGATCCGTGCTGACCCAACAAGGGAGCAACTACTGAGTGAGATTTCCCTTCCTGATCCATAGTTTTCAGGCACTGAGTTTCTACTACAAATTATCCTTTGTGTTCTTCTAGGAGGTTGACATTTTTTCTGAATCATTCAGCCTAACTGGAGCCAGGATCCACACCCATCAGAGGCTTGCAAAACCCAAGAAGGCTTCAGATATAATTTATCTAAAAAGGGCCCTTATATCCTACTTCCTGCAACTTTATGTATTTTTTTTTTAGTACTGAAAGAATGAAGGCAGAGAAAGGTAAACAATAGCCTATGCAACCAAACCAAATGGGATGTTTCTTAAGTTTCCGCTGCAACTCAGTAACAGATAAAGCACATGATGCAAAACTCAGCCTAATCAATAGAAAATCTCTTTCTTGCTTTTTAATCACCTCTGGATCAATTAGATCTATTACTCCCACATATCATGCCTTTGATTAAATTTACTTTCAAACAGCAGTTTCAACACTGGTAACTGAACATTACATTATGGAATGGAAAACTGCCTTTCTTTATACTTAATCCACTGTTCTCATTATACTTTTGTCATTGCTGTTTTGATCATTAACTGTATCACTAGAAGTGGCTTAATAATTACTCATTGCTTCTAGAAGCCTTAGGATAAAATCCTTCCTCAAGTTTTCTGGAAAAACGTATCTTTTTAATACCATCACCTATTTAAAACTTTTAATACAATTTTCAGAAGATGGCTGCAGTTTAACAGAGTCTCCCAAAGGCACTGCAACAAGTACAACAGTGAGATTAACAACTTAGTAGAGCAATCAGATGTTTAGGTTGCCTGATCACAGCACGAGAACCCATGCATAACGAAAAGCAGTCTCTTCCCAGAGAGAAGACAAGACTGTGTCTCTCCAAACACAGTGTAACTAGGCTGACACTACGGCTTTGCAGAAAAACTCCCCAAACCAAGATCTGTATCTATCATCCTGTGCTCAGATATAACACAGTTCCTCACTGCACCTGCTGGTAATTTATTAGATACTGAATACTTTAGGTGATTAACATTATGCACTCACATCTCAAAATATTTGTTCTGTCCCTTTGTAAAAAGTCTAAAAATGTCAAACAGAGCTTTCTGAGCTTTTAATATTTCTAGGAAGTCAGGAATTTCAAAGTCTATTTTAGTGTCGTAGTCAAAATGGGGTCTTTTGCACTTGTATAGTTACATCTTCATAAAATTGGGATAATAAATTGGGAAACTGCATCTTTCATTAAGGACCAAATTAAAGCGTAACTGTTTGATGGTGCTGAGCTACGGGCTTCCTCCACATTTACAAAACAATCATGACTGCAGCAAATCTTGAATGTCTAACAATTACATCCCCTAAATGTTACACAGAATACTTAACATTTGAACTTACATCACCAGTTGTCATTGAAATTGCTAGACACAGGGTCAAATTTACAGGATCATGAATACCTATTTTTTCCCATTCTTTCCAGATAAGATGTTTTTGTGACTAGATAAGAAAACACACGTCAAAAAACTCAGATATATGAAAGGAAATAGACAATAAGGGTACAAAAAGGAATGTCTGCTTGTTTGTTCACTGCTACAAATAGGAACAGTGTTTTATAGGAAGATAAATTTCAGTGTTATGCTCAGCGTTTCAGAACCAATAAATCTGTATTGCAAGTGAAATAATCTTGATAAAGAGGAGAAAGTATGTGAAATTATACATAAGAAATACACAAAACAAAGAACATCACATAGGTGATGTGAAATAATACAATGTGAGATAAGGGAAGACTTAAGGAAGGAAAAAAATAATCCAGGGCACAAATAGGAAGCACAAATGCCCCACTAGTTCTACTGAAAATACTCTGGGAATTCAGATTCAATAATTCAACAGTATCAGAGGGGGTAAAAATGCAAATTTAGTTGTGAAATGCATTAACAGAAGGGAGATTATATAGACCATGCAAAGTAGTTATGCTGTTACCTTTGGCACTGGGGTTATACCTCAGTCAGTTAACCCATTTATTGGGCAATACAGTGTAAGAAAAAGATTGCGGCCTAGGACAGACTGAAAAACCAGTGTGCTTATTTTTTAACTTACAAGACCTAAATCTTCAAATGCATCTAAATAGGACAGTTGATCCCCCTACCTACCAAAGAAAAGAACTACAACTTGCAATGAAGAGGACCAGGAAAGTCTTCCTTTTCTGAGGGTAGGTAAATTATGCAGATCTCCCTCTCAAGACAAGACACACAGAACATCTGTCAAGAAAGTTATAGGTGTACGGCATTTTGTTTCAGTGCAAGGGTTGGGCTAGATGACTTCTTGAGGTATGAGCTAATACCACATTTAGAGTATTCTTCCCCCAAGTCACTTATGACATTATGACAAGCGTATGAAGCCATATCCATCCTCAGATAAAAGTCTTGTTATGAGCTTTAAGAAGTGCAAACAAAAAGATGTGGTCCCATTCTTATCCCTGGCACAAATCCAAAAATTGCAAGTACGGTCCCATCAGAGCACAAACAGATTCAGCCCACCACATCTCAATTTACTGCCTTTATATACTCCATTTACCAAATTAATGACATAGTAACAGGGTTTTTCTCAAAAATGCCAGGATACAATTCCAACTGGAGATGGGATTTTCAGATATCTATCACTTGAGCAGTCTCCATACTGTGTGTAAACACTGCATGGAGCTACAGGCTTAATGGGGACATGGTCATGGGTCAAGAAGCTTTTGTTCACTCCCTGGCCTAGCTGCAGAATGTGAAAGAAAATTCATAGATGGGTAACTAGTCATTATCTCCTCAGAAATTCTTTAGCTTCTCTCTGAGTTCCCAGGTTGTGAACTTCTTCCTCAATAGCTCTAAGTTTCATAGACATCTAGACAAAAATAATTTGTAAAGGATTTTAAGCTAGGTGCCTTTGCATAAAAAAGACCACTCACACTTGGGCAAGACAAGTCAGAAGACTCATTAGACTTTCTGTTGACAACATTTAAATAAACTAAATTATGTCAGCATAAACAAGAAAACTTTCCTTGATCCAATGGGATTGTTTATTGCTTTTTCCTCAAATAAAAAGAAGAGTCTGAAATTAGGCAGTAGGGATACTAGAAGCAAGCACTCCCACTAGAAACCATCTAGGAACTATCATTTCACAGGGATCCTGCCCTTCGAGCAAACCACACACTTTCAGTGGAAAATTCTTTGTTCCTACCCTAACACTGTATTCACTATGCCACCTTTTGTCTCCCCAGTCTGAAGAACAGTTGGAAGTAAAATATCTTGGTACCCATCCAGGAAAGATGAAAGTGACACTGACAGGTCTAAACAAGTACACAAAATGGGCAGTTGTAACGGCATGTTCTGTGAATGTATACATACTCAGTACCTACTCTTACACATGATGGTCCCCGTGTTATCTGGGGCTCTGCCATTCTAAAACTGACAGTTAATAGCCACGACATGACATGAAATGCAATGGCTATTTGCTGTTGACCGTGATATCGTATTTTCCACACAGTGATCTGCAGCTTTGTAAATTCAAAGCTATAACATTAGAATGTGTTACAAAATGATCAGCAGATGTCAAGGGCAAGTAAAACAAAAGACTGTTTTGTAAATGCATACAAACAAAAGGGCCTGAATAACAAGTAGATGTTAAACAAAAGTCATATTTACATACCAAAAGTAGAAACAATGCAAGCAGGAAAAAAAAAGATAAATTCATTCTAAATTATTTGAAAGCATAAACATCCTTAACACTGATTCCAGATGTAACAGAGAAATCGAATTCCTTTTTTCCTAGGCTAACTCTCCTCAAGCCTAAATCACACTTAAAAGGTCGTGTTACTTTCTTACAAAACTAGTTTCATTCAGCAAACATTGCTGTCTGCTCATTTATTTGTAAATACTCCTACTATGCTGTTTAGGTAAGATAGAGGAGGCTTAAATGAGGTTTCTTTCTGTTGAATCTGGCATTCAATACCAACTGGGCAGCCTGCAAGCACTGTCTTGGAGGCTAGACCCAAGTCTGGTTATGCCTTTAATGATGCAGGTTTAAGCCAAGTTGTTCAGCAAATAATAACTCCTAGCAAAGAGCTGACAGCATTTCCTCTTCCTGTATCTCACTTCACTTGTGTCCTTTGACCACAACAGTACTAGGCATATAACACTACAACTTCAGCATGAACTATGCATATTTTCTAGAAAAAGCTATTGTGGAACGATGGAAGCATAATTTTTCATTACATTTAACCACCATGCAACTGGCTTTATGTAAATATTTACAACATTACAAGCATTTGAAATAGTAAGTAATTGTCTACTGTAGCAGTCTCAGTTCCTATTTTCTTCTACCCCAGATCGCCATACTATTCCTATCATCACAATCTAGTGAACATTTTTAAAAACATTTTCAATACTGTAATTTTTTAGTCCTTCTTTCAAGATTGTGTAAAGGCCTCCTCAGTTCAGTATAAACACAGCTTAGTAAAACATAAAAATTCCACTCTTAATACACTGAACTGACCTTATTTTAGCCAAAGCAATGCCTAGAGATGCGTGTTGTGTTTTAAATGTTATCTTGTAGGGAAGAAAAAAGTCTGTAAATACGACTCTGTGTTTGCTTCCAAAAGCTCTATCAAGGCTGTTTTGCAGCAGTCTCATCACAAGAAATGAAGATTGAAAAAAGGGGAATAAATAAGGGAATAAGCAAGGAAAAGAAACATATTAGAAATTATTTACATGAATTTAACTTTCTTGAAATTTGTTAGTTACTGATGTAACAGAGAGCTCAAGAAAAAGAGATGACTTGTTAAAAAATGGAGAAAAATCTCAAAAGCTCTTCCAAACAGCCAGTACTACTGAGCTGCACAGGAGTCTGCCTTGTCCATTGGCAACTTCTCCTTCTGACATAGGGAACCTCCTCTGCCCTCAGCCTTGTAGAAATCAGACACTACCTCTACTCTCAATATAAAGTATTCAATATACAATCAACATACAACTTCCCTTTCTTCCCTACCTTGTGTTCTTCCTCCTTTGGATAAGTCTACATAAAACCATAATGGATAGTGTCTAATAACACAGCTCCTCCAGTGGGGAGACAATGCTCTTGACAACTAAGATATCTTCCTGAAAGTGGCTCAATCTGAAAAATCCATCTACTTGAAATCACCAGTCTGAGCTTGCTGCCAAAAGAACTGGAGATTTTGCAAAAAGTTAGCCAAGTGCTAATCAGAGGTTTGTTATGACTGGTTGATGTGGCCAAGGAAATCTGTGATCATGAATCATTAGTGAAAGCCACGTGGCCCAATTTTTCCCCATATACATCTGGATTTCAGGTGCATTCCATGATTACATAATGTGGATGATCTGGTTAAAGGAATGGCTATTTCAAGAAGAAACACAGGAAAGAAGAATACGGGGCAGAAGGGGATCTGTCCCTTGCAGAGCCTTAAAGACAGGCAATTGGGCTCCCACAAGTTTAGTGCAAGGGAAGTTTTGTAGGAAAGTGTTATGAGAAAGAAATCTAGAGCTAACAGCTGTTTTGGCAGCTTATACATCTGCATTAACAGAGAAGAAAGCGTATCTTTGATAATCTCAATAGTTGTGGTGTATAGGATGATTAAGACTTACGGTATTTTTGCAGTATCAAAGTGGATAGAAACTGCTGAGGATTTTATTGCACAGGAGATATGTTTTTTAATACACTAGTGCCTGTTGATAATTCAGAGATTTCATACACTGAAACTAATGGGACTAATAAAAGGTTTTTGTAACACGCAGACTGTTATATCTATGGCAACAGCAACTTGGATTAAGAAGTTGTATCAGTCATTACAGACTTGGGGAAAAAGATGATGTTAATTAACATACAGGATCTTATGTAACAACACGACTCAATACAGGCACGCAGGAGGCTGGACTATATGGCCATTTAAATACTGGGGATTTACTAGAGGGCAGGAAGCTTGCTCTGCAATCTCAGTAGTCATTGCTTTAGACAGCCAAACACTTCGGGCGTCCCCCGTGCGTAACTGCTCACACTTGGCCAACAAGAAAGTTCTATGACTTCCCAATTTTGGGCCAGCTGTGGCAGAGTACTCAGAACTGATCATAAAAGTCTCTTCCACAGCTAGACACTTCTGGACAAAAGTTTGGAGAGGAGCATACGAATGCAAGTGTAAGACAGCTGGAAAACAATGCAACATCTTTGGATGGTTTTCCCACAGAGCACATTCTCATGTTCCAAATGTTGGCATTTGTAACAATTACCCTCAAAGAGAAGAGCTTAAAGCAGATGTAAAGGAGATGCTGACTTTGCTGGAAGAAATGAATGAGATAACAGGAATCAGTAGCAAAGTCCAGTTAGCATATGGTAGGAATTCAGTGAGGGGCTGAACAGTTTCTCTCAGAAGACAAGCTGTGAAGTTTTAGGAGCTCTGAATTACTAGTATCACTTTGGAGAGCTAGCATCACACACCATAATGTAAAACACCATCTTGACTTAATAAACTCAAGCAAAACAAGTCCAAGAAGATGGTATATGTGTGGGAGCTATCATAATGTCTAGAAACTACTGATGAGCAGCCCCAGCAGTCATAAAGATGAGAGATAATCAGAGACTTAATATCTTGTGGTAAACCTACAATAGTTCAGTATGGGAAAATGACATTTAGATTACATATTTTGCTAAGAAAATAAAAAAAAAATCCAAAAAACAAAACACAAAATGTGATAAAGCAAAAAAAGCTTTTGATGCAGTCCATTTCCCAAGAACCCATATTCCTTTTGAATGGTCAGAGAGAAATAAGAACATGGTGACTAATAAAAATATTACATATGTGAATAGACTGAAATATCTGGATAACTTTCAGTCTTGATAAAAGTTATAAGATAAAGCGATACATCAGAATAAAAGGTAAAAAGGGTAGAAAGATCAAAGTACCACTTGATCATATAAACAGCCATTAGTATACTCAAACATCTGAATTTCTAGGAGACAGGCATTACTATTAGAAGTGGCCACCTGAGGATCAGCAGAGACTGACAGGCTGACAGAAGGTACTCGCCATTCAGCAACATAACAACGAAGTGGGAGTACTGCTAGGCAAGATTAAGGTGAAGAAATAGTGTAGAACAGAGTAGAGATAGCGGAAGAATGAGGAAGCTTTAACAGAGAGGATGCATCTAGTAATAGCGGGAATCATTCTGATACGGACTTGCTTTACAGATCAAAGCTTCTAGGTATTGAGGTTTAGCGTTGGGCTGGCCACTAAATCCTGTACAGACACTCTCTGTTAACCCCTCTTCCCTCCCCAGAAGGGGAAGAGAAAGAGAATAAGGGAGAGAGACTTATGGGTTTGAAAAGAAAACTAACAGGTTTAATGAAACAATACTACTACTATTACAGGATAATAATGTAAATAGGAAAATAATGAAATATATAGAAATATATACAAAGCCAATATAAAATCCTTACCCCCTCCAGCAATGACAATTACATCACCAGAGGCTCTGCCAGCAGGACACTGGAAAAGTCCCAGACCGGACTCAGCAGCAGGTGGGAGCTGGATTCAGGAACACACAGATCAGATCAAAGGCAGACGAATGATCAGAGTTCTGCTTGGACATCAGCCATAGCAGAAGAAGAGAACTTGACCATCGTGATTCCTCAGCTTTATACTGAGTATGACGTATTTGGCATGGAATACCTTGTTGGTCAGTTTAGGGTCACCTGTCCCCTCCACTCCTCCCAACAGGTGTGACACCTCACTTGCGACACTGCAGTATGGCACCCATGGTGTGGCAGTGGCTTTGGTCTCCACAGGCACAAGTACAAGCAAGAGCTATATTTACATACCATACCTAATAGTAATTATAAACATCAAGCACTATCACTTGTAGAAATGAATACTGTCTGGAAAAACATGTAGTTAGTTTCAGAAAGTACAGTCACTTGGAAGAGACTTAACTGAAAAGTAAAATCACTAAATAGAAAATCAGTTCTATTTAGCTCAAACCAGGACACTAGGTTATATGGAAAGCAGCTAAAAATTTGCCTGACTGACACTAAGGAAAGAAATGGTCTTCAACACCCTAATTCCTGTTCTAGGTTTTTTATGCGTTACTATGATAAAAAAATATTTTCATGACACTGGCACCTAGGAGGTCCTGAAAAGTATTCAGGTTTGTATCACACCCACTAATTACCCACTAATAGGTTTATGTGGTCTCACTGTGACAATGATATAAGGCTTCTACCAGAAACAAACAAATTTTATGAACAGGAAAACAGTTGGTATGCAATTTATACTCAAGGTTTTGGCAGCAGATTGAAAGTTTTACATCATGTACTATCCAGAGAGATTTGGCAAAGTGGATAGGATGAACACAGCTGTAAAAAATGAATTATCAGAAGCAAACCAGCTGAAATTAAATGCTTTCCATCTATTGTAAGTCTATTAGAACAATGACTGAAATAACTATGAATAACTCAATTTGCTGTTGTGCAGCAGCTCATAACAGAATTTCAGGATGGTAAAACTAAACCTGGTTTAACACAAAGGGTGATTTCACAGATCACAGAAAGGACACAGATCACTTCAGTGCTTTTTACAGAATAAATGCCTTACAATCTGAATTGAAAGTCTGCCCTTCTTCATACTTGAAATACCTTGAAAATAAGAGATGCTACACATGTATACAAGTCAGCTGAAAATTCATCAAGGACAACACAAACTACTTTGTTTCCCATTTGTTTCATGAATGTGACCTGACCTGTGAAATTGCAATCACCTGTGCTACTTTATAGGACTTTTTCCAAATCAAGCAAATTCCTGTATAATATCCTGCCCTTAACCATGGAACTGGTACAGCTGGTACTTCACCATCCTCCAGCTGAAAATGTACTGGTAATTTGTCAATTCAGTAGACCTAGAGCTACTAAACCTCACTGGGAATGAGAATCTCTTACCATTACTAAGTGCCTTTTTTCTGGAGTGCCCATTGCTTGCACAAGGACTTCTTTCCTCCTCCGAATGAATAAATTACGAGAACACAAAAGGAATGGGTTCAAGACCTTTTATCAGTTGACCCACAGTACAATTAAGTTTGTTAAAGCAATATCTAGCTAACATTGAAATAAAGAATCACAAGGTTTTTACACTAAGCAATGTTACCACAGATGAAAGTTGTGTAAGAATAATACTGAAAGGGCACAGACTTACTCAAATGAGTAGCTGTGATATAAGAGATTATGTAGTATTCCACTAAAACACTGTTAAACCTCTGAAGTATTAGCTGCTGCGCTGTTAGTAGAATGTTATTGCAGTAGTTAAGGTTTACAGAGTCACTGCCTTTAAACATTTACTAGTTCTGTTTCTCTTCACAAAACCATTACTTTTCCAACGTCAAAGCCCTTAAATACTTGCTGATTCAGACTTTTGCTTTAAAACAGAGGAAACTAAACCAGTTAAAAAATTCTGGCAACCATGTTTAAATAAAAATATTTAACTACACAAACATCAGTCTCATCAGTGAGACAAAATGTGAGGTATAGATAAAAATACAGAAGAAATCCAGACAACTAATGCAGTCTATTTAATATCAGAAGTCATGAATGAAGATTAAAAATCAGTTGATGAATAAAAACAAGATGAAATCTGAATGTAAGTATGGCCAGCAATGAGGGTGGCTGAAGACAGACAGAAAGTGTATTAAGGAAGTTCTATTATTCAGACCAAAAATAGGTTTTTACAAGAATACTGTTATTTACTGCATCCAGTGATTGCTATTCTTACTATTCACTGTATTTTTAACAGGTATGTTTAGTATAGGCTGGCATGCAAATACACGGAGCTAGGCTACACACAGATTAGGTACTTATTTTACCGTTGGCTTTTAGTGCTTTTCCTGATGCCCCTCGTGATACAGGAAATTAGTCTAAGATGTTCTCCCAGCTTGAGGCATTCTATAATTGCCTCCTGCAAGTAAAATGAGTACTGCATAGCAATGAGAAAAGATGCTGAGAACTGCTCCTACCAGAGTAAGTAAAATCACACTGATATTTGGCAAATACGGATAACAGCCAGGACTTAACCATACTGTGAACCAAAACGAAGATCTGCTTAGCTGAAGAATGAAGACAGACTGACTTCAAGGTCAAAAATGACCTGCAGCAAGTCGGGGTGGGGAGGAAGAGTCTACATGAACAAGTACATCTGAGTTACAGTTCCAAGCAGATACACAAAGAGAGATCACGTACTATCATCTTCTGCATGATCAGCATGTTCACATTTGAAACAGCTATAGAGTACACTGGCTGCGAGGCTGTCCTGCACTTTGAGGTTTTGAAAGGGGCTTTTCTTGGTAGTACTAGGGACTATCAGGCCTGTTACTGAGGGTGACCTTTTTAAAAGAGGTGGACTTTGAACAAACCAGAAGCATGTAGGTTGCATTTGAAGTGTCTGTTGTGACATTTTACATTATGCATGAGATGGTGCAGAGAAAGGGGAAGAGAAGGAAAGAAAGCACTCTCAAACTTTGAAACCTGAACCAGGACAAATAAATCATAATTATCAAATACTAAATAATCACTAGTATATTAAAACTAAGGAATCTAGAGATAGATCATCAGTTAGAACCAACTCCCTTGCACTGTATTGAGTCACCTGTAAAAAGGCATGCTCAGTTGTCCTTGGAGTTCAGCAGCTAGGGATATAAATTCTACTAGCAAGCCCATGTTCTGTAACACGGCTGAGCCAAAGAGTATTACAGAAGGTTGACCCCAAATAAGGAGACTATAACGTCTAGGCCTGGTAGACTCATGAAGATACAAATCCAGATGACAGTGCCATAAACTCTTCTTTTCCTCTCACGGCAGAAAGGGACATAAGAAATCTTCAGGCCAGTGATAAGAAAACTTAAAGCTCTGAGAGTAAAAGTTACAATTTTACAAGAACTGACATAGCTACAAAAATGTTTAATTACTACATCCAGAAAATGTTCTAACTTCATTACCAAAGTTAAAAATTTCTTTAGTACATGCAGGTAAATCCAAAATAAGCACATAAAACTAAGTCTTTATATAGAGGTATGTATCACAGTTGACTCAATTTTAGCATCTTTTGTTCTAGGGAGGCTGCGTGAAAGGAAAGGTTTTTGCAATTCTATCAAGTTTCCAGAACTGGAAATTTCTTTCATGAGAGCTCATTTAAAATTTTCAACTAGCTCTATACCAGCATTCCTCATTGTTAAAAACCTGACTTTCATAACACTTTTATGTAAACAGGTTGTCATAGTTTAAAGACAAGCAACTAAAATCCAGCTGTTAAAAATGTCAGAAATATGCAGACCATGGTTTCTTTTTAATAAGTGCAATTTTTATATCACTTAGCATGTTCCAAACACAGGTCTAGCTAACCTGCAAGTTTCCAACATTGTAAAAGTTGCCTTTCACATTGCATTGCACCAAAAAAGGGGGGGGGGGAAACAAAGAAATGCTTCACAGTCAGCTTCTGACTGAATGAAATTTTTATTAACGTGAACGTGGACTAGATGATCCTTGTGGTCTCTTCCAACCCGGTATTCTATGATTCTAACTTCTCCAAAATTACACTTTTATGCTGTCATGGGCGTAAGGACTACGCTCACCATTCCGTACTAGCACCTGCCTCTTCTCCAACACCAGACTTTTTCTCTTCTGCTATCTTTTGTTCGGTGGAGGACCAAATTCATTTCATTCAGGCAAGTTGCGCCTGTGGATGAAATACAGAGTGTTGTTCCTCATCTGTCCTTCGAAGAGTTGCATGAGAACCTTGTGATGGATGAGACATTAGTATCTGTCATTAGAAATAAATCTAACCACAATTCCAAAATGGAAATTAATGCCCATATATACCTCCGTGGAAAGGAGCAGGGTGCAAGTTTAGCTCATTAGGCACAGCTGTTGTTCAACCTCCCCCACATTAACTGTAGCCACCATAGGCTTGGTGAGTGTACGTATGTGTGAGTAACCTAACTAACTGGCATCTGGTTATGTGGATTAATGATGCCAGAAGTTAAAGAGAAAAATAAACTTTTTTTTTTAAATTACCTTGAATTTAAAGACATTTACCAGTCGTGGATCTAGAGAGAGAACTTCACACGCAGCCCTGCTGCATCACCTAACACCCCCACAAAACGATTACTCCCTCAGGTATTCCTTGGAAATCAGCAGGTAGCCTCAAGTTCCACTCGCTCCTTCCACCTAAGACTGTGGCATTACCACCGGCACGGAACAGGCTTCCCCCTTCCCCTCGCCAACCGCAGCTAGCTCCCCCAGACACAGCCGCTGAGGAGTGCCGCGCCCTCAGCGCTACGAGGGGATCCACCGCTGCTATCGCTCCCAGGGGCACCGGCGGCGGGGCGGGGCGGAGCGTCCCTCACGCGCCAGGCCGTTACTAAACCTCCGCGAGAGCCCTTTTCCCATACGCGGGAAAGTGGCGGAGCGCCATGGCCGCGCCCTGGGGATCTCGCGTGGTGGCGGCGGGCGACGAGGATGGCGACAGCGATGAGGACGGCTGGGATGTCGGTGTTGTGCGGGTTGAGCCGCAGGTGTGGCTAAGCCCGGAGTCCTTGAGCTGTGGCGTGCGGCCGGAGCAACGCGAAAGAGCGTTGAAGCCGCTGTGAGGGCAGTGGGGCTCGGTGGGACTCGCCGAGGAGGGCGGCCTCGGGAGGCGCTTCGGCGGGTGCTTCCTCTGTGATTATTTCCTAGCAGAGTAATGGTGATGTACCCTCAATCCAGGGTCATTTAGTAAATAAAACCTAAATATTTGGGGTTTGTCATCTTACAGAAAACAATGTTTATTTGAAACACTATTTTCTCCACTTAATAACAGACCCTAGTTCCTGTTTCAAGATGAGATTAATTTTCAAAGCAACCAGAGGCCTATAAATCTCGTCTGTATCTTAAGTCTCTGGGACTAGTTGCTGCTAACATAGAGGTTTAAGTGATTTTATTGCATCTAGTAGGTGTGAGGCAGAGGGAGACTTGATGACGCTTTTTAGCTCTGGGTTTGTCTCATGGCTGGAATTGGAAAACGAAAGTAACTAAATATTTGCAGTACTTTTGCTAAAGGTTATAGTCAGGTTTTCAAGGGCCTTGATCTCTGAACTAAGGTTCCTATCCAAAGATATTCATTATTTGGAAATTGTTACAAAAATGGGATTAAATTATATAGGCTGTTTTTCACCTTTGGTTTTCTGAACTCTAAGCACTTGCTAAAACTTCTACAAATGTCATTGGAAAGATAAACTACAGTGTGTTGGGGAAAATTGCATACTTATGAGTTCCCATGTTATGACTTCAAAACTTATCATGAAATATGACTTCTCTTCTTTCCATACCCACTTCTGTCTGCAAAGAAGCTCATGAATAGTTCTCCACTTATCAGTGTGTGTATAAGCTAGATAATGTCAGCAGCAATCTTCAGCTGCATCTGCAGCTTTAATAGAGAACAAATCTGTGATGCTTTTGAAAGGAACTTGAATCAGGCAACTGTCTGATGCATAAACGAGTCTTTCAGTCAGGCCGTTTTTCAGCCAAATTGTTTATGATGCAGCAACAACCTCTGCCACGACAGGAGTGAGAGGACAGAAGAATGGTAACCCTTTCCAGCAATGGAAAAAAACTTTACATCTTACAGTAGCCCCTAAGCAGGTCTACAGTGATGGAAGAAGGAAAGTTTTACCTTGCTTCTCCCTACCCTTCTCTGCTTAGTCCTTACAGAGATCATTAGTGCTTTTATATTGAAATCAAGCTGTAGTTTTTACCTTGGAACTGTTACTAGGTTTTGGCTTAACTTTTCTTTGCTTATCTAGCAGTTGGATCAAATGTTGCAGGCAGACAAGAATGAAGCATTAAAGAAGGCTTTGTTTCGTGGTGATGTGCCATCGATTGAAGAACTCTTAAACTCTGGTGAGGAAAGTTCAGTTATGAAGTTGAATTTTTTTTAATTGAACTTGCCAAGAATTCTAAAGCTTTGAAGTTTCTCGTTTAAAAATAATGTGTTGAGTGCATGTAGGAATATGTGAATGTTTCCAATACAGCATAGAAATCCTTATTTTAAAGATGAAATTACCTTTTCAGTGACTCAGCATGCAGTATTTCAGCAAATTCCTTCTAGTTTATATTTATTTCATCAGTCAAGAGTACTGAAAATTGAGAAAGCTATAATGTGTGAAGTATGAAATAAGATGTTTCTTTGCTTTCAGATGTATCTTTAACCTGAAAATGTCAATTACAAACACTGAATCTGAGGTGGTTTAAATCAAGAGTGAGAATTCAATGGGTGATCTTACTTTGGTGTTGAAGGTTGCTGAGGGGGAAAGGAAGGGGAGGCTTCCTTTTCTGTTTTAATGCTCCCCCAGTTTAGTAATTCCTTCCCCCCCCC
>NW_010157927.1:25737-33753 GCF_000695765.1 Mesitornis unicolor
CCCCCCCCCCCCCACTGGCAGCGCTGTTAAGTTTCTGGTATGTGTCCTGTGTAATACTGCTGTCCTAGCAACATCAGCTGGACAAAGATTTTGTGATTGTGAAAGGCCTAATAGGGTTTATGTGGCATTTGTCACTAAAAAGTAGTTTGTCTTAACACTAAAAGCCTTTCTGCCAGTTCTGTTACTCAGTATTTGTCTGTTATGTGTTTCTGTTATTCAGTGTTAGGAGGATTGGATCACTTATTGAAGCATCCAGGGCAATCAGAACTGCATAGCTGAGTTGACTTGCCTAGTGATAATTGTCAGAAAGTTCTGCTTCAGCAAGCAAGCAGAATATAGTAGCCAAGAGCTTGTTCTCTGAGGAAAATTTCTCTTATGGCTGGAGGAAAGTTGTTTCCTAGTTAGCAATGGGTTTTTCAGAGTTTTAAAACAATGACATTACTTGCCCTTTTAGAGGAAGACTGTTTCTCACCCCAGTGGGCAAATGGTTTTCTTCTTAAACTAAGTGAACACTATTGCACAGGCTGAAATATGAAGATGTAATGCTGAGTGAAATACCTCTTCTTCCTTGCTTTGAGGAAAATAATACTTGGAGTTTTTTGTGATGTCTGTGCATTAGATTGCTTAATTTTTTTTGTTACAGCCATCCATTTTTAATTGCTTGTATTTCGGTCAAACAGCAGTTGTTCACTTTCCATGTTGATGCCTGCCACATAGTGAACAGTTCTGTCCTGTTAGAAGGTGATGATAGGTATCTGTAAGAGCATAACGTCAGGCCAAAGATTCCTGTAGTCTAGTGTCCTGTTCCCTGAAATGTGCAGGGCAGTATCACGAGAGAATCTGTCATTTCCTGAAAATACAATTAACAGCAAATTTTGACCCGTCTAGTAGTGTTCCTGCAGAGCAGTAGAACACACCACCTCTCTAACAGGGAGGTGTTTCTGAAGAAAAGTAACGTTGTCCTTCAGAGAATCAGTGCTCAGTCAGATTAAGTTTTTGCCTCCAAAGATGCCTTTAGTGTATGTTCAGTAGAGCTTGTAGGAGGTTTGCTACCAACACTCAACAGAACTCAGAGTTTGTGCTGGAAGTGCATTTCCTAGCAACAGCTGGGGACGCTCTTTCAGGTAGAGCAAGAACATGTTGTCTTCTGGCTTGTGTTGCCATTGCTTTACAAATCTTTGGTGCTGAGGCAGTTTGACAGAGCTCCTTTAAGGAGATGGACAAGCACAATGTCTTCTCTTACCCTTCCTATAAGACAGCAAGGTACTAAGAACAAGTTTCTGAAATGCTATCACAAAGTAATGCGAGTAAGTAGCAGGTTTGCTATTTGTATGTTTGTTTTCTTCAAATGAAATTAAAAGTTATGACCTCATGACAGTTTAGGCTTATCAAAGATACAGCTACAGTCAAATCCTCCTTCCTATTTTCATTCAGCAGTCTGTTCCACTCCTATCTTTGCTTGAGGGCTGGAGCCCATCTGGTCTTTTGCGAGCCAGTTCAGGGAATTAAAGTGGTAGTAAACTATGGAAGTGTGTGAATAATTTTTCTTTGACTTCTAGACATAATTCATGAGGTTATGTGACTGAAAGGCTCATGCCCGCAAAGGAACACAGGTAATGGCAGGTGGGGGAGCCCAAATAATACCATGGCGCAGCTCCTTCCAGGCCTGTCATGGAAGCCAACAGCCCATCACAGACCCATCTCCACAAGCCCAGAAGAGCAGAGAGGCCCATGGGCGGCAGGAACCCAGATTAAGGACTCTGAGGAAGGGACTCCCAGGGCTGTCACCCAGTGCCCTTGTGCCTGGGTGCCAGTGACTGTAGAGACTGGAGTGAGTGAAAGGATGTGCCAGCCACAGGAGTGGGTCAGAGGCCCATGTGTCCGTGATGCCAGCAGCTGGAGGAGATAGATCTGTCCCAAAGGGGAGCAGGATGAGACCATTGGTGCTGCCTGTGTTCATGAGTGCTCCGTCTGTCTGTGTTAATTGGTGTGGCTGGTCGTGTGTGTGAGCTGCAGCAGCCTCACCTCTCTCTGGCTGTTGGATCTGACCTGATTTTTCCCTAATTTTTTTTTTTTTTGGACTTCACTCTTGCCTTATAGGACTTCTTAAGTAACTAGTGTTTAGAAAGTCTGCTATGGGACAGGCCATTGAAGTGACTCATCTACAAGGAAGTTCAGATGTGACTGCTAAGGGATGTAAGTTAGCTCCCCTTGTAGAACTTGGCTGTGGGCTACAACTAAATGTTTTGTGTACTGAGGACAAAATGGTGCACTGTGACATTAAGGACTGCAGCGAGTATTTGTGCATTACTAAGAAGATTTTATCCTAAATACTGTGGCTTGCAGGTGTTTGGGTGCTTCAACACCTGGCTTTCATTGAATGTTACCTCTTTACTGATCTCTTCTGCAACTCCAGTGATCTTAAACAGCTGAAGAATCAATCCCGGACCTGTTACTCCCTCAGCTTTCATGACTTTATGTTGCTACACTGAGCACATCTTTGACAAACTACCAAGGCAGAGGAAGTAAATACGCATTTTGCATGAAAAGGGATGCATGTAGCTTGACTGTCACAAATTTCTTAGGACAGTTTTGGGTTTTTTCAGAGCTGTCTCTTCTAAAGAAGTTTTTTTGACTGTCCATAATCACTGTTGGACTAATATGGAACAAGCTGATGAAAATTGTTATAGAGGAAGTAATATTAGAGGAAGGATTGAAGGAATGGTGATTTCTCCTATTGTAAAAATGTATGGAGATTTGTCAGATGAGTATCTCAGTCTGGTACTTGATTCTTGGTGAATTTGAGAGGGCTGTCTGGCAATCTTACCTCTAGCCACAGAGGAAGATACGGGTATTACAAAGAGCAATAAATCTGATGATTGTGAATGAATCTTGCATTATCTCCTATTTCTTCTTTCTACTGAGATATTTTAGTAGTACAGAACATAAAACTCCTATCTGCTAGTTAACTGTCTTGCAAGACAGTTTCCCGTGAAGCAAGAAAGCCCTAGTCAATATGATCTTAGTAGCCTTACAAGCAAGTTGCTGCTACAGCAGTCCACTTGGCTTGGCAAGAATCAAAATTTTTAACTTTGATTGAGGAAGCGTATTGCACATAAGTGGAGAAAACAGAGATTCTGTGCGCTTCGCTGAAATTATATTTGCAGCTAAATTTATTACTTATATGTTTTCTTAAATGTAATCTTTCTGTGGTACTTAACTTCTTGGATTCCTTGGTGACAGTCCTAAAAGTTGTTTTCTGGTATTCTAGATAAAGATGTGTTAAAAAAAATGAAAATGGTGTAAGAGACTTCTCTCTCTAGGATTAAGCGCAAACAGTGTGTAACCTACGTAACGATACATTTTAAGAGTAAGATTTCTAAAATGCTTGTTTATTTTTGTGCTGGTTTGATTTTAGAATCTTAAATTTTGACAGGTGTAAGCATAGAATCGAGCTTTCAGTTTGGATGGACTCCCCTGATGTGTGCTGCCAGCATGGCTGATTTTGCAGTTGTGCGTCTTCTTCTGGACAGAGGTGCTAATGTATGTTTTGAAATAGGTAAGATGTGAATGAAAAATGTGTAAAAATGTGAATGCATAAAAATCTGTCAGTGTATCAAGTAATTTACTGAAATATTAATTGCTTACTGTTAAGGAGTTTTAGTGACTCTTTGAAACTTTATTTTTCCTTTAACGTACTGATTTATTTGTGTTAGAACTTTTACAGAAGGTAGTTGAAAATTAAAAGATAATGTATTAAAAAGATTAATTTAAATGCAAAACTAAAGTATTTGGAAGGCTGGGGCACAAGAAGTGATGAGAAATAAAGTAGAGCAGAGGGGGGGTAAAGTACATAACAAACTTCTTATGTTTAAATATAATAAAATCTGACCTCCACTGAAGAATAAAGATGTTAATATATATGTGGTCTTAAAATTTCTACAAGAAAGTTAGAAGATGTGTTGTAACACATTAGAAAATGTGTAGCACTTCATGGTATGGTCTGAAGTAAGTACAGCTAAAATTATCCATGTTGAAACAAATTGTTAAAAGGCGTGTTTAAACTTGTTCACAAGTTTGTGCAATAAGCAGAACAGGCAGTTAGGCAAATGGCAGTTTTCTAATTGACTCTAAGGCCAACTACCTCGCTAAGGTCCTTGGGGCATAATGCTTCCCACACCTCTAGGAGAACCATGGGAAAGGAGAATCTCGCCTGTTCTGTGGGCAAGCAGCAGTGATTTAGTCAGAATTCTGATTTGTGAGCAAAGCTGGCAGGTAACACCTAGCTGGCTTCAAGCTTGTGGACTGTGTAGGTGTTCTTCAAATCCACATCTAAACCCACACATTTAATCCTCCTCCTGCCACTGCCACACCATAGTAGTCTAGTAAACTTACTTCTTTCTCCTTAAGCCCTATAATGAAGCCTTGTTACTTCAACCGTCCTTTGTATGGGCCTCTGTTCTCCCTAAAATTGATGTTACTACGTGTTTATAATACATTTTATGCACTTTTTTAATCCATTGCATTTAACTTCCTGTAAGCTGTTCCTTCCCTTGACTGTATTTTGGGGAAAGGATTGGGAAGAATTTTGGGAGAGATTGGGAGGAACAGGGCATGAATCTACTGGCGTGGAACAAGATTTGAGAAGCAAGCATCTATAGTTAAGCTATCTATAGTTAAGGGTTTTTTGGGGTACCTAAGAAGTATCCTAAACTTCAGTAGGAATAGATGCTTTACTACTGCCATTCACTCTTATCTTTCTGTCTCCTCTTCTCAGATGCCTTTATTTTACCTGTTAATTCCAGTGACTTTCACTAGAAGGAGAACAAGTTTCTTACCCTTTTTATAATATCTTAAAGTATCAAAACCTGAATAACAGTGCTAGCAGATGTAAAGGCTTTTAAAGGAAATTTTAGATTAGCGTGATATTTATATTTGCATATGTAATTCTCTAACTGCAAGTTTCAAAACAGATAAGTACACTGTGCTGATGGCAGCATGTACTGCGCATGCTTCAGAGGAAAACATCTTGAAGACTGTAGAACTGCTTCTATCGAGGAATGCTGACCCTAACCTTACTTGCAGGTACCACAAAAACCCCATGTCTATGAATACAGCATAAAATTTAATATTAATACACAGCGACATCTTTATAGCCATAGCTGTTGTTGGTTAAGATGACATGTATTTCGTTAGCTCTTTGTAACTTCACTGCTATCTCTCTAAGGGAAAATTAGTGTCTAGATACTTATTTTTCTTAGTACTGTCATTCATCTGAGTAAATAAGACTATGAGCAGTTTAATCAAATTTAAGAATGTTTGTCAGCTGAAAAGTTACAAATTTAAGATAACACTAATCTTAATACTTTGGTTGACTGCAGTATAAAGGCAAGAAACGTCTTCAACCTTAACCAAATCATATTTCCCCTTCTGTATAAGGATGTACGTTAAATCAGTTAATTCTTTATTTAAATTCATGTCCTCCTTTTGAGCTTTTTTTGTGGGTATCTAGCTGTATTCCTTTCACAGGCGGCCTCCTATGGAAAAAGACAACTTCTCTGTAAATACAGTACACTTACTCCAGTGCAATCTGGAGTAACCCGGGTTAAAAGGAGATTTAATCTCCTTTTAAAAGCAAGTAACAGCTTGTTTCGTTAATTACCACTTTGTGTCTCAGCAGTCTGGAGCCGTGCCTTGTGAGATGTCTGTTGTTGCATAGTCTGATGCAGTGTTTCATTTTACATCAAAAAGAAAGAAATTCTGGACTGACCCAGGATAAACTGTCCTTCGTCTGCTCAACTATTGTTTGTGTCAAATTGAAACTGCTTGTTTTTCAACTAACTGAAATTCAGTTTTTATACCACGGTTCTTTCACCACATTGCCCGAGATTTGTGAACCGTGTAGCCCTCTAAAAAGTACGGAAATGGAGGCCTGTTGGTTCTCATTAGTAGAATTCAGTTACTCTGGGCCCTGAACCTCACTGTGAGCATAGCACTGACAGACAAGGAGGAAACATAGTTATGCTAAAATGCCAATGATGTCTGGTACCAAATTTAAGTGCCATTTATTTGTTCTTATCAGAGAGGCTAAAAATTCTTCATGAAAGAAGAGAAAGCTACAGACTCTGAAATAATTACATATTGATGCCATCAGAAAGCTGGATATTAGGATAAACGTCCTGCTTTAAAAATGGGTGAAGTCTTTGCATTATTAAACTTTGTCCTGGGTGTTTGAAAATGTAAGCCAGAGTGCAGAGGTTTACCTTTGGAAAGGCCTTTGGCTAAACTTGTGGAGGAAGAAAAGAAGAGCTTGGATTCTGACACAAGAGAACTCTTTTTTTAGAGTATTTTAAGAACTAGACCTTGGTCTGTCTTTTGTCACAGATTAAAAGATGAGATTGAAGTATACTGTAGTGTACATGAGTGCTTATACATGAAAACATAATCACTGCTGAGGTCTGGTATTAAGTTGCCTATGTATGTTCACTTATGCTTACGGTCAGAACTGTTTTGAAGAGTATCAAAAATGGTTTTGTGATGAAAGTTTTTATCTATTTTGCCCTCTTGAGAAGATCATATAATTATAGAATTGTCACAGTGAGGTCTCCCTGGAGCCTTCTCCAGGCTGAACAACCCCAGCTCCCTCAGCCTGTCTTCACAGGAGAGGTGTTCTAACCCCCTGATCATCTTTGTGCCCCTCCTCTGGACTTACTCCAACAGGTCCATGTCCTTCTGTTGGGGGCCTCAGGGCTGGACGCAGTACTCTAGATGGGGTCTCACCAGAGCTGAGTAGAGGGGCAAAATCACCTCCCTCACCCTACTGGTCACAGTTCTTTTGATGCAGTTCAGGATGCGGTTGGCTTTCTGGGCTGCAAGCACACGTTGCTGGCTCGAGTTGAGCTTCTCATCAGCCAACACCCCCAAGTCCTTCTCCTCAGAGCTGCTCTCAATTGATTCTCTGCCCAGTCTGCATTTGTGTTTGGAATTGTCCTAATCCATGGCAGGATCTTGCACCTGGCCTGGTTGAACTTCATGAGGTTTCCACAGATCCACCCCTCAAGCCTGTCAAGGTCCCTCTGGATGGCATCCCTTCCCTCCAGCATACTGACCGCACCACACAGCTTGGTGTTGTCAGCAGGTTTGTTGAGAGTGCTCACAATCCCACTGCCTGTCTTGCCAACAAAGATGTTAAACAGCGCCAGTCCCAGTACTGACCACTGAGGAACCCCACTCGTCACTGATGTCCGCTTGGACATCGAGCCGTTGACTACAGCTCTGAGTGTGACCATCCAGCCAATTCCTTATCCACCAAGTGGTCCATCTGTCAAATCCGAGTCTCTCCTTTCTAGAGACAATGATGTCAAATGCTTTCCACAAGTCCAGGTAGATGACGTCAGATTATAATGGAAGGAGGAGATTTTCATCGTATTGCCTAGTTCACAAGGTAGGTCTCTATTCAGGTTCTGCAGTCAGTAAAGCAATTGTGTAACACCTCAATTTTAGCAAGATATTTATTGCTGCTGATGAGAAAGTAAGTCTGGACTGCCACATACAAATTTCAAAGACCTTGACATTATCATTGTGTGACAGTTAACCACGCCAGGGAGCAAACAGTAGATTTCAGTAAAAGTAAAGAGCCTGGGAAAAGTTCATGCAGTACCGTGCATTTTTATGGCTAGGGCAAGAAAATCAGGGAAAATACTACTGATGGAGTCAAGATCTTTGATCCACTTCAGAGCAAAAAATACTTTGTGATGTTTGCTATACTGTACTTCATCCCTTTCAGAGTTTTTTTTATTTTAGCACTATGAACTTGGACCGAAAGACTTGATTTTATTATCGTGATCAAACATCAGGACAGCAGGACTAAATACAAAAAATCTGATGCAAAATTACATTTACCAAAGTATTGTGTTCATCTGGGCTATGTCCATGTATCTCTTCCCTTCTCTTATCCAAGTTAGGGAGAAATCAAAAGCATGGTAAATGTGCACATTCTGTGAGTTTGGAAGAGCG
>NW_010157927.1:33784-37382 GCF_000695765.1 Mesitornis unicolor
CGTAAGTGTTGAGACCAGTTCATCAGATCTTCTGGTAGGGGAACGGAGTCTAGACACCAAAATAGAAGATTGTACTTTTCCCAGCTAGTATTGACTGTATAGTGGTACCAACAGGCTTACAATGGTTGTTCGCAGTTTTTGGACAGAGGTATAACATACTCGGGGACAGTAGCGTCACTAGATGCTATATTTAACAGAGGCATCCTGACAATGTATTGTGGTGCCTTGGAATGTCAGCTGAGCAGCCTTTGTGTAAAACAGGTACAAAACCTGCACTGAAATCCATTAGTGCTGTATCAGCAATATTCTATCACAAGTATTTTAAACTTCCTATCGTTGCTGTTAGCTTGTCCTGATCATGGGTTATTTGCATAGAATTGCTTTGGGTTTCTTTTACATGACGAAGAATTGCTCTTTTATTAGAAAGGTGGAGTAGATTTCACATGTACGTACTGGATTTCTTGACTGGAGACTTTATCCCTACTTTGAAAGTAAAGTTGAAAATAGTCTGAGAAGTTTCTGATTATGTGGATAACTCATTTGTATATCTACTTTATGTCAAAGACTGCATGGCTTCAGCTAAACCAGCTTGCTTGTAAAAATGTGATGGAGTGAGGATGTAGGAGGACAGGGCAGAATTGGGAATGTCATAGCATAAAGTTCTGCCATCTCCATTGTGAATTTTTATGCTAATCCCTTTTATAACCACAACCTTTGTATTTTTTTTTAGTCATATGAACATAACTTTGTAGCTGTCTTCCTTTCTGCGTCCGTGTGCTCTAGAACTTGGACAGATGCCTTATTTTAAATTTTAGAACAATCATGTAAACAGTGTTCAGAAGCAGAAAGGTAGAAGAACTGGCAATCTGAGATGAAGCCTAGAACTCGGGAACCTGAAACTAAGCTGTCCCCTTTTCCAGCACAGCATTCTCCCTAGAGCTGGATGTGCCATTCTCCAAGCGAGTTCTGCTTCAGAAAGTCTGGGGCCTCTCCTTGCTCCAGCACACAGTGCCTGGAAAAAGTATCTTGCAGCTCACAGTTCACTAAAGTATGTTCTTCCAGTACTACTTCTTGTACAGAGTTTCCCACCTCATCACCCAATAAGCCAGAAAAGGAGCAAATAGCTTTACATTTGTTGCTGTGGACATACTGCTTCATTTCTCAATTCCAAGCTTAATGTACAGCACTGGAGTGGTGAAACTGGCTCCAAAAACTTCTGAAGATGCTTCCTGGTTATCTGAAGCAGTGTTCAGTATGCAGATCAGTAAACTAAAATATTAGTGTTTTGTAGCATCATTTCCTTATTTTGAGATCTTGGTAAGAAAAGATTGAGACTAAACTCATGAAGTTAAATTCTTTTCTGCCTGCTGTACTTCTTTTTCTAATGTAAGTGATACAATGGTCTAGTTAATAAACATACTCAGTTATGAGACTTACGGTTTACACTTCTCAAGATCACCAACCTGAAATACTGAATTTTCTGTAGATATCTCCCTGATGGAAATGAAACCTGTGTCTAGATGAATGACGTCTTCTCTTCCTCTCCCCCTTCTGAAATTTTCCAGGAAGATGAACTTTGTCTTGCTTGAGAGAATCTCAAACATAAGAATAAGTGTTTGCCAGGTGTGGTGAATTCTACACCCTAGATTCAGATTAGTGTTAGCAGATGGGTACTTCAGACATTTTTCAGTGAGATTGCTAGCTATCATTGTATCACCTGATTTTATCATGACATGTGGTTTATCCAGGGTAGGAGGCTCCAAGTGGTAGCTTTTAGGGCTGTTTCACTCAGGTTGCTCTCTTGTGATTATGTTTTGCTCCAGTTTTTTTGACAGGATGAAGATGAGGTGAGCCTATAAGTACCTTTTGTTGCTTCTTTGTGTAGATGTCACAAAGTTTTGGATGGCCCTGAAAACTGAAAAGGTTTTTGGTTTTCTTTTCTTCTCCAGCCATAACATAAAAGCAGGGAGACCAAACAAATGAACAAAAATATCCCTTCAATTGTATGAGACCAGTGAAGAATTCCTTGCTTTTTATTTTGGTGCTGCAGAGCTGGAAGTAAACATATTTGGAACAGATATCATGCTTAACTAATAAGTTGTTTAAATGCCTTTTTAAATTTTTGTTAATTTGCTGACTATCATTTGAGTATCATGTTCAATATGGGCAAATGTCATGTGGCAAATTGTGCCATACAAAAGGACTTTGCAGATGTTTGGCCAGGAGGGTCATCTGCAAGCCAGACTGCTGAAATGTCTGTGTTTCCTCAAAATGAAGAAAGGATTCTTTAGAATGTCTTGTATCTAGACACTTATCACTGTGCCTTCTATGTGCATTTTCAGATTGCAGTAAGATGCACCAATACATTTAATTTCTATTCAACTTTAGCAAGACACAGTGGATTTGGCATCTTAAAGCTTGCTGTATTTGTGGAGATTGTTTACAGGGTTAGAAAAACAAGATTTGTTTTTTCCTAATGCTCCTGTCTCCCTCTTGTGGACATACCTGTAAATGGCCCTTGCTTTCTGAGGGGGTGCCTATGCAGCATGTGTCCAAGAAAGCAAACGGAGCCCCTTCATACATAGCGCTGCGTACATGCAATTGCAAATTTATGCAGCACTTTATATGTTTCTATCCTGAAACAGCTTGTAGCCTTTGAAATTAAATCTCAAATGCTAAAATGGAATGCTTGGAGTACTAATTTTGTATTCATGTTGGTGGACCTTTTAAATGTCATATCTTTATTGGATGTTACCTAGAAAAGGAGAAATTTTTTCAGTGGCTTTAATGTCATTGAGTTGTTGCCTTGATTTCTGGTGCCATTTTTGCAGTACTGTACAGCTGTAACCTGTACATGGTGTTCTTTGGAGAAAAGACTGTTCCGTAGCCTCTGGACTGCTGTTCAGTATTTTTCCTTTGAAGAAGCAGAAGGTAATTGTGAGGTAGTAGCAGCATGCAAATTCCTCCCCCGCCCCCCCCCCCAAAAAAAAGGAAAAAAAAATAGTTGAGAGCAGAAGAAATTAAAATTAAAAGGGATGGATGGACTGTTTTTGTAGTCAAATGTAAATACTTCAAAGGCTACCTACGTGAATAGAAATAATCATGGGACTGAGTGATAATAATCATGGGACTCACACTGGGCAAGTGAGTTGTGACCAGCAGGTCCAGGGAGGTGATTCTCCCCCTGTACTTGGCACTGGTGAGGCTGCACCTCGAGTACTGTGTTCAGTTCTGGGCCCCTCACTATAAGAAGGATGTTGAGATTCTGGAGCGTGTTCAGAGAAGAGCCACAAGGATGGTGAGGGGTCTGGAGAACAAGCCTTATGAGGAGCGGCTGAGGGAACTGGGGTTGTTTAGCCTGGAGAAGAGAAAGCTGAGGGGAGACCTCATCACCACCTACAACTACCTAAAGGGAGATTGTAGAGAGGTGGGTGCTGGTCTCTTCTCCCAGGTGATGGAGGATAGAACAAGGGGAAATGGCACCAAGCTGTGGCAATGGAGGTTCAGGTTAGAGATAAGGAGGAAGTTCTTTACTGAGAGGGTTGTCAGAGGCTGGAACAGGCTGGCCCGGGGGGGGGGGGGGGGCATATTCCCCGGG